>NC_056729.1:1813458725-1813474323 GCF_019279795.1 Protopterus annectens | reverse complement strand
TTTGTTATTTGTAGTTCCTGGGGCTTTGCCCCCCAGGCCATTGCTGAGAATGGGCTTGTGCCCAGTCAGACTATCTCGGTAAACAAATGTCAAATAAATAAAATCAAATAAATAAAGTTTTTTTTTCTTTTCTGGAGAATCCTTGAGGGTTGCAGTCACTAATGACAGACATCTGAGTTTCATATGATGCTAATGCAAAACTTGTTATTCTAGCAAAGCACATGAGAGCAATATTGTCAAATGTTATGTATATGCAAGCAATTTAAAAAATGTCCCTGATTTTGAGCCTTTGTCCCTTAGTTTTTGGCTTCATCTCTAATTCTTGAACTGAGATGCTGAGAGCTGTGGTGGGAACCATCCGCTGCTGCCAGTACCTCCTCACACTCTTTTTCCACTGTTGTGGGAAGGGGTCGAGGGCAGGGGATTGGGGCAGTTTAGTATTCTATTAGTCAGCATCCTAGCCATGAAAGCTAGGCAAGAGATAAGGGCAGGCCAGCCAACCAAGAGTTAAATAATCATATAAATTTATATTTGTATCATTAATTATCAGCTATGTTATTTGACTGGCTCGCAGTGTATAACAGACATTTACATGGAGTGAGTTTTCTCAGCCACCCAGCAAGAGAAATATATTAATTTAGCACCTGATGTTGTACCTCTATGAAAGTAATTCTATTTGGATGGTCCTTGATTAGACCAATAAAACACAGTTTACATATTAATAACAGCAATATCCGCCTAATTCAGTGGTGACAGGCACAGTTATTATAAAAGTGTTGTCCCCTCAGGCTAGAATTAGCCTGATGCCATGTTTCTTGCTCTTGCTAAAATTAGCTAGCAGGCACCTGCCAGACTTGGAGGAGTCAGGAGATACCCCTGTCTAGGTCAGCGCAACGGGTATAATTATGAATATGATTTCAGGGATTACTTGGATTGTGTAGTTCAGTTAAATGCGGACCTCAAACACCTTTTGATTGCTCTATGACCTATCACTAGCTGATTCATTACAGAATAGAAAAATTAATACTGAACTATAATCTATTATTAAATACCAAAATTGAAACGCCTCACCACGTAAAATGGTGACGGCCTCCAAAAAATAATGTGCAAATAATGATAACTATGCCACAGAAGTATAATTTGTTACAAACATATCCTTTTTTTATTCTTCTGTAATATGATGGAGAATGCAAACTACTTGTTTTAAATAAAAATAATTGACTATGAAATACACCATTTCAGGTAATATACCTTGTTTGACAGTTTCTGTTGTGTAATTTAAAACAAGAGTCTGACTGAGCATTGCCGTGGTGCTTTATGGGTATGGTAATCAGATTACCGTGTTTGCTCTACAGAGTTCGATTTCCGGGTCAAGATTTGTCGACTTTATAATAGCGCCTTTTTACCATGCCGCAACGCCTTCTGTGTGGAGTTTGTACGTCCTCCACGCGGTTAAGGGACGTTTAAAGAGATGCGGACACGTGCCTGCGTGAATGGGCGTGCCTTCTTTGACGGTTGAGCGGCGGTCTGGCAACTCAGCAACGTAAAAATCCCTGCCAATCATTAGCGAACCGGAATTCCACTGTGGCGACCCCTAACCGGGAAAAGCCGGAAGACATAGATAATAATAGCGCTTTATTTTGCCTTTTGTGGTGAAAACTTATTTCTGTAAAAATATGTTTCGTAGTAAATTACTTGAAGGAAGTAGCCAGTGTGCTGCTCTATTTATTTACTGTGGTTTCTGTACACTGAAGCATTTGATATAGTCATCTCAAACCAAGTCAGCTTCGCAGCATTTAACTGACTAAATGTCTTAATAGGGAGTCTCGGTTTCCTGTGAAAACTTTACTATCACTGCTGGCATATCTGTTTTACACATAACATGCTGTTTTACTTCCACACGGTATACCCCAGTTATGCATAGCTCTCAACCAGTTAGGGACAAATCCAGAAAAAGCAGGGACTCTTTTAAAATATTAGTTCTATTAACTTGAGACATTAACCGAATTAGAGAATGAATTGATACACATTTCCTGAAGTAAAATATGTATTCATTAACAGGGGCACAGCTAAAATCTGTCAAAATCAAGGACAATTGAGAGGGGTTGAAGCCCTGAGAATTTTGGAAAAGGCTAAATACATCCGCTTTCGGTTATTGACTGGTGATGAGGTTGTACTAGCATTTTTAATTAATGCCGTGCGTTTGTCCTGTGGTGTGAATTACGTCCTGTGCCGTATATATAATCAAAATACTTATGTCTCGCTTTTAGGGTTCATTCCTTTTACACAGTACGAAGACCGTTTTTGAAACACAAGTTTTGATGTTATACATTATTTTATTCTCGTTTCTGTTCTCTATTTTACTAACAGACATTGTGGGCGTGCTTCATTAACGTTATCGACGCTCTTGTAGGCGCGGTTATCTGCGCTATGGGCGGGGCTTACGCATGTGCAGGTGTGTATTACACGACGCAGTATTTCCGCTTTTTTACGTAGTCAGATAATATTAGTGTGGTGTGATCGCTTGCAGCGCAAGATTTGTTTTTAAAGTAAAACTTCTTTTGGCACGGTAGAGTAAAACGGAAGTGAGACTCCTCCACAGTGGCGCGGTTCGCCTAACGACTGCTGCTGAACAAAAAGTGCAGAGGAAACCACTCTACCGCAGGATGCACCTGTGACAGCCAAAGAAAAGAAACACCTGAATGGAGAAGAAAATGTTTTTTAGTATGTAATTAAAATAACCACAGAACTACTAAGTCAACATCCCCTCCTCTGTCTTTCTCAGTTTCCCTGTCCTTGAGATAGACCGCTCTTCTTTTCGTAGTTTTAATGCTATACTAGTCCACCTGTGTCCCCTTCTGCTTCTAAACTTTCCCCTCCTGTGGCCTCTCTCTCTCCCCACTGGTCCTTCCTTAAGGTTCAGTCAGCAGTGGATGCTCGTTCACGATACGAACCCGGAAGTCTGCGCGCCCCTTGGAAGTCCACGTGACCGATTACAGCAGGGTAGTTAGGCCTCGGTTAGTGTGTGTTGGACTCACCTGAAGGAGTTGCTGGGGATGGTTCACCTTTACAAATCTGAGCTGTATGGAGGTGTAGCACTACAATCAGGAAGTAAGCACCATACCTGTCAACTGTACAGATTTTCGCAGAATGTCCAGACTTTTTCCGTATATTTTTGGTCCATTTTTCATAAAACTGTGGCTTTCTGGCAAATTTAGTTAGAAAATAATGACAGACATTTGAGTTTTAGATTTAATATCCTTAAGAAAATTCGTGCTAATGCAAAACCTGTTATTCTGTTAACTTTCTAAGTTTGTGAGAGCAATATTGAAAAACTTCCCCTATTTGTACCACTTTTTTCATGGCTTTGTCCAGATTTCTTACTCTTAACAGGTTGAGAGGTATGAGAATCACATCTACTAAATGGTGAAGTTATGGGGCAAAGTTGGATGTTTTTTATTGGGGCTGATCCATCTAAATGCCTTATATAGGGTGAAATGTAACTCGTCCAAATGCAGTTTATAAGACTTTAAACTAATATAACGTAGTCATGGAGATGGTATATAACATGTCCTTTTTGTAGGAAGTCATGGTACATGAGGGGAGGGGGGTGTAGCACCATTTCAGTTTTGCCAGTCACACCAGACTCATTACATCGCAGAGATAATAAAGATGATGTTGCTGCTAAAATAAAATTGTCTTATCTCACAATTTCAGCTGACAAAGTAACTGCAGTTTCACCCTGTCATACACAAGTTCATTCAAGAGAACTAATATTTACTTTAGTTCTGGAACCATTGATTGAGTGACTTTCTTGCCATGTAATGTAAACGTTTGCAGGTGACATTTCTCACTTGGGAACAAAGTACTCCAATGAGTTTGCAGTGACGTGTACATTTGACAGTGGGTATAGTGCCTTTTTTAGGCAAGGTTCAAATGACAAATTCACCACCGTAACAGGTACAAGCAAGCAAAATCTGAGGGTAATGCTACTCAATGCTAGAAGTCTAAACCTCAAAATGCACTCACTCGAGGCATTCCTTAAAATGGAGAACATTGACATCTGTGCAGTGACAGAGACCTGGTTCAAAGCTCCAGAGAGCACCCCTGCATTACCAGGCTTCAATTCATACCACACCTTTCGGCCACCTAACCCAGAAAGAAGCACTAAAGGCGGAGGAGTGTCCATATTCATTAAGGATATCCACACCTCCAGGCTAGTTGCACATTATAATGCATCCGAGATTATCCAAGTGCAACTAACTCTGGGCAAGACCACAATCCAAATTGGAGCTTGCTACAGACCCCCCCACCATGCCCCAGGATTCACACTCCTCATTTCTTGATACACTGGAAAGTATTAGGGTACAACCCAACACCCTAATAATGGGCGATTTCAACTACCCCACCATTAACTGTGAAAACTACTCATGTACCAACTCTTTTGCTCAACGTTTTCTAGAATTCATAAATTCCAACGCCTTGGATCAACTTATTCACACCCCCACCAGGGGCAGCAATATCCTAGACCTGGTCATTACCAACATGGGAAACCGGTGTTCCACACCAGAGGTCAATTCCTCGTTGGTCAGATCCGACCACAAGCTAATCAGCCTAGACATCTGCATCCCACCCCCAGCCCTAATTAGGGAAACCATCGTAAAAACTTCAAAGCCAACTTCACACTTCTTAAGACAGAAGTGGCAAACTTCATGACACCCATGCAGACAGACAATAGAGGTATGACTGCCGAATCCTACACAAATGCACTTTATAAGCACTTACACGAGTGCATGGATCATGCTATCCCTAATAGAACCAAGATGTTATCCTCCAAAAAAGGAAGCCAATCTGGTGGTCCTCTTGCCATAAACAAACTCTACAACAGAAGAAAGAAACTGTTGCAAAAAAGAGTAAAATCCCATAACTGGAGGAACTCCCTGGTCAATCTCAGTAAGAAGCTGAGATCCCTCAAAGCTAGTTACAAAAACAAAATTGCCACTGACTCTAAAGACATCCACAAAGCATTCTATAGCTATGTCAGGAATCTAAATGGGAGCACTCAGATCTGCCCTGAGTTACAGCATAATGGCACTAAATATACAGAACCAACTAATATTGCCAACATCTTAGCAGATAGGTTCAGTGCTAACTTTACCCCCCTCTCACCCACTAGAGGGCCCATCTCTATACCGGAAGAATGCAGAGTTCCTATAATCACGGCTGCACAGGTAAAAAACACACTCTCCAAAGCCAAGAACACATGCATCCATGGGACCTGACAATTCCCAGGCTGCGTTCTACACGAACTACAGAATGAACTGACACCCTACCTAAGCACCATGTTCAATCATAGCCTCACCTCAGGCTTTGTACCCACTGAATGGCGCACCGCGACAGTTATCCCACTCCACAAAGGGGGAGCCACGACGGACCCCGGAAACTACCGCCCCATTAGCCTGACGAGCCTGGTCTACAAGGCCATGGAACGTATCATCATGGAACTCATAAACAAAGGCATCGGTAATCTCCAAACTCTGGACCCTACTCAGTTTGGATTTGTAAAAGGCAGATCATGTCTCCTAAACCTGATTGACTTCTTTGAAGCAGTCATCAAAGCCATAGATGAGGGTAAAATGGTTCACACAGCTTATCTAGATCTCGCCAAGGCTTTAGACACCATCCCCCACTCTGGAATTATAGATAAGCTCACTAAACTAGGTATAAATCCCTATGTCACAAGATGGGTTGCCAACTGGCTCATGGACAGAACCCACACTGTGAAAGTAGCGGATTCCAAATCCAACATCAGACCAGTGAAAAGTGGAGTACCGCAGGGTTCAGTCCTGGGTCCTCTTCTGTTTGGTATCTACTTCTCTGAAGTGCAGGCCAACACAGAAGGTCTTTATTAACAAAGTTTGCAGATGACTGCAAACTAGGAGCCATAATCGAAACTCCTAACGATGTGGACAAACTACAAAAGGGCCTCACTGAGACAGATACCTGGTGTCAAAGCCATGGCCTGAAGCTCAATGCCAAAAAGTGTATTGTCATCCCCTTTGGTAAAAACTCTGTACCCATGAACTACCACATAGCTGGTAGTCTGCTTAATGCTGAAAATGTGATGAGACCTTGGGACATAGGTGGACAGTAGTCTCTCCTTTGATAATCACATCGCCACAGTGGTCAGGAAATCCTTCTACGTGGCTCATCTCATCACAAAAGGATTCTCATCCAGAAAAAAAGAGGTCATTGTTCCCCTCTACTCATCACTCATTAGACCCATTATAGAGTACAATGCCCCTTTTGGTATGTACCTCACAAGACATCTACAACAACTGAAAAGACCACAGAAATACCTCCCAAAGAGGATTACTGGCCTCAAACAGATGCCCTATGCAGACCGTCATAAAAAGCTACAGCTTTACTCCATCGCATATCGCCTACTCAGGTGCGATCTCTGCCTAACATACAAAGCTATGTCAAACCCAGAGCTGTTGGACATGCTCCACTTAAAGAAATCCCAGTCCCTCCGAGCTACACGCTCTAGGAACCTTAACCTTGTCACCACAATAAACAGAACATGCTGGAGGGATAGATTCCTGTCCCAGAGACTTCCCATACTCTGGAACAGACTACCTATGTATGTCAAACAAAGCTCCTCATTAGCACTCTTCAAGAAAAATCTTGATGATTGGATGGGAAATGGGAAATTCACCCCGGGGATCACTTCTATGGCTCTGCTCGACAGGGGCACAGGAAAATAATTTTCTTGGGTGGCGAAAGCCAGGGTACATTTTTTGGCTAGGCTTGTATGGGCCCTAGGGCTGATAGCCTAGTACCTACCTATGAACCTATAAGTAAAAGGATAATAAACGTGTTTGTTGGGGGATATGCACTCCTCCTTTTTGTTCTGCAGACATGCATGTAAGTGACTTGGCAGGCCAGGTGTAGTTCCCTTTTTGAAAATGTTTACATTAAATCAAATAACATGATATTTCTTGGACAGCTTTGGTACTTCTAGTTAACAACAAGTTTGAGAGAGCTGTAATCTTCAGTTCTTGAGGAGAGATGGTGAAGTGAATCTGTGGTTTGCCATCTACCCAATACTTAAGATAAATAAATGAGAAAGACCACTGGAAAAAATAAACTTTACCAATGACTAATGTAAGACTTAAGACAAGTCCAGGCATTGAGAGCTCCATTAATCGTTGTCAGTACTGTTATGTCAGCCAGAGTAAAAGAGGAAGCTAGGAGTGAAGGAGGTAAGGTGCAACAAATGCTATACAAATTCCAGGTAGTAGAAGTTGTGATGAAAGATGGTGTGTATTTGTCTTGTTTTCGAAAACTACAGCATGGTAGCAATGTTGCAAACAGACGTTATAGGCCATAAGAGGAACTACAGTTCATAGCTGTCAACTCAAAATGTTGCCCATGTATACATAGGAAACAGACATACTTTTCAGCTGTTGCCATTTATAACCAAAAATATGTCTATTTTTACAGGAACATTTGTTCCACACCAGCATGTCTTATATACCTGAAGCTCAGAGTTTTCCTTCAGAAAGTTTTAAATATTCCATGATGTTTAAATATGAATGTCTCTGGATACTCAGAAAAAAATGTACTCATCTGAGTACAGTGACTGAGTAGGTGTAACTACACCTTCGGCTCCGTATGACTTTGAAATTGCTGACTTCCGATACCCATAATGCAGCATGGTAGCAAAGAGAAATTCTTGCAGTCCTTTAATTTGCCTTCTGAAGTTACATAAATATTTAAATCAAATATGCTCTAACAATGTGTAAGCTGCTCCACAAGTTTTCATTATTGTAACAAAAGAAGAACCTTGCAATTCTCTGCCCATATTAACAATATTAATTTCCTTGATATAATATTCTAATGATAAAGTGAATGTATTGCAAGTAAATTGTTTGATATTTATGTTTTGCTTTATCATTTAAACTATTTTTTTTTGTTCAATAGCTATGGGGCAAAAGTAATGTTTTATACCCTGAAATGTATTTTTCTCATATTTATCTATCCCATTACTTATATTAGTTATTCTTTATAGTCTCACGCTTCCTGTACAACCAGCTATAGTTACCAATAGTTCATTCTCACACAGCTGCAGTGAGCACTGTATACGAAGGCACACCCTCCTTGACTGGTACTGCCTGTGGATGCAGGAACAGCTTTCTGGGGTTTCAGTTGCAGGACATCCTTATTTTTGTGAAGGAACACACAGCAGTAAATTGCATTCTTTCATGTCTGTTTCTTTTCCCTGCATACTTTTCTAACGTAAATCATTAGTTTGTATTTTATTCCCTTTTTTGCTGCTTATGCTTCTGTGCCAGATAAACCTTCTGCATCAATATCTGGTGTGTCTTGGTCTGCTGATACGTAGAATGTGTGTGTGTTTCAAGTCTCCAACATTTTGCAAGACCTTTGATTTTGCCTCATATTTTCACAAAGTCCCTCCTATTATCTTTGATTTTCTTTTAAATCAATGTCTGTGAATAATGGCAGACACAGTCTTTTATCATTCAGAAACTCCATGATAATACAAAATGGTTGTTATGTTGTTCATACTGGTGATGGACTACATTAGCAAACAGGTTGGAGGGGACAGATAACAAAGCTGCTGTATGCAGACAATGTGGCAGTACAGGCAAACTCTGAGCTAGAACTTCAGCAAAGGATAGGAGAGTGGAATGCAAATCTGAAGGCACATGGGATGAAACTAAGCACAGATAAGACAGTGGTAATGGCAGCAAATTGGAGAAATCAGAAGAAGCTAATAATTGAGATAGAAGGGAAGACAGTGGAACAGGTTAATAGCTTCAAGTACCTGGAAGGGGTGGTTGAGGAGAAGAAAAGTCTGAAAAAGCTAGAATCAGAGGGGCTGCAGCCAACTCTCACAGAGTGGCAGGTGAATATGACAAAAGATTTCCAAAGGAACTGGGAAGTAAGGTGTACAAGACAGTGGTGTGACTAGTACTAAGTAAGGTGTACAAGGCAGTGGTGTGACTAGTACTAAGTAAGGTGTACAAGGCAGTGGTGTGACTAGTACTAAGTAAGGTGTACAAGACAGTGGTTTGACTAGTACTAAGTAAGGTGCACAAGACAGTGGTGCAACTAGTACTTAGTAAGGTGCACAAGACAGTGGTGCGACTAGTACTAAGTAACCTGCACAAGACACTGGTGTGACTAGTACTAAGTAAGGTGTACAAGACAGTGGTGTGACTAGTACTAAATAAGGTGCACAAGACACTGGTGTGACTAGTACTAAGTAAGGTGTACAAGGCAGTGGTGTGACTAGTACTAAGTAAGGTGTACAAGGCAGTGGTGTGACTAGTACTAAGTAAGGTGTACAAGACAGTGGTGTGACTAGTACTAAGTAAGGTGTACAAGGCAGTGGTGCGACTAGTACTAAGTAAGGTGTACAAGGCAGTGGTGCAACTAGTACTAAGTAAGGTGTACAAGACAGTGGTTTGACTAGTACTAAGTAAGGTGCACAAGACAGTGGTGCAACTAGTACTTAGTAAGGTGCTCAAGACAGTGGTGCGACTAGTACTAAGTAAGGTGTACAAGACAGTGGTGTGACTAGTACTAAATAAGGTGCACAAGACACTGGTGTGACTAGCACTAAGTAAGGTGCACAAGACACTGGTGTGACTAGTACTAGACACTGGTGTGACTAGTACTAAGTAAGGTGTACAAGACACTGGTGTGACTAGTACTAAGTAAGGTGTACAAGACACTGGTGTGACTAGTACTAAGTAAGGTGTACAAGGCAGTGGTGTGACTAGTACTAAGTAAGGTGTACAAGACAGTGGTGTGACTAGTACTAAGTAAAGTGTAAAAGTGGTGTGACTAGTACTACTGTAAGGTGTACAAGACAGTGGCGTGACTAGTACTAAATAAGGTGCACAAGACACTGGTGTGACTAGTACTAAGTAAGGTGCACAAGACACTGGTGTGACTAGTACTAAGTAAGGTGCACAAGACACTGGTGTGACTAGTACTAAGTAAGGTGTACAAGACACTGGTGTGACTAGTACTAAGTAAGGTGTACAAGACACTGGTGTGACTAGTACTACTGTAAGGTGTACAAGACACTGGTGTGACTAGTACTACTGTAAGGTGTACAAGACACTGGTGTGATGAGTACTACTGTAAGGTGTACAAGACAGTGGTGTGACTAGTACTAAGTAAGGTGTACAAGACACTGGTGTGACTAGTACTAAGTAAGGTGTACAAGACACTGGTGTGACTAGTACTACTGTAAGGTGTACAAGACACAGGTGTGATTAGTACTACTAGAAGGTGTACAAGACACTGGTGTGACTAGTACTAAGTAAGGTGTACAAGACACTGGTGTGACAAGTACTAAGTAAGGTGTACAAGACACTGGTGTGACTAGTACTAAGTAAGGTGTACAAAACACTGGTGTGACTAGTACTAAGTAAGGTGTAGAAGACACTGATGCGACTAGTACTACTGTAAGCTGTACAAGACACTGGTGTGACGAGTACTACTGTAAGGTGTACAAGACATTGTTGTGACGAGTACTACTGTAAGGTGTACAAGACAGTGGTGTGACTAGTACTTAGTAAGGTGTACAAGGCAGTGTTGTGACTAGTACTAAGTAAGGTGTACAATTTTATTTATTTATTTATTTTATTTTACATTTGTTGACCGGGCTAGTCCAGCTGGATATATGTCCATTTTCAGTAGAGGCCCGGGGAGAAAAGCTCCACACATAACATTAGCAATACAGATAGACAAATTGTTAATAAAGACTTACACATAAAATATACATTTAAATCAACTTGAAGTCAAAAATCAGCATACATTAAAGGAACTCAACAATTTAAACTCATACACAATGTTCTGTCGACTACAAAGCAATGTTACCTAAAGCAAAAGGTAATGTAGTAAGGCATCAGCCAGGCAGATTACAGTAATAGCTTGAAGGGAAGGGAAATGGAAGGAGTATGAAGGAAAGAAAAGATAAGGCACAAGGCCAGAGTCATAAGAAAGAGAGAAGAAAAAGACAGTCAAGATGAGGTGGGAGAGATAGTAGATGTAGGTCAGAGCATAAGAGGACAGCTGGGAAGGGAAGCAGGGTAGAAGTTTGATTTGAGGCAGAATGAAGGGTAAAAGGTAAGGAGAGAGTAAGGAGAAGTTAGCCTGGAGTATTACAAGAACAGAGCCAGTGGTTTTGGAAATGTAGTTTGTTTTGTTGTTTGAAGAGGGGTAGGGATGAGATTAGTGTTAACTCTGTAGGCAGCAAATCCCATACTCTGCCTACAGTATTGGTGAAAAGAGAGTCACCAGCTAAGTTGTGGGCCTTTATGGGTTTGGTCATCAGTTTTCAGGAGGAGCGAAGAGGTGAGATTGTTATAATGGAGTAGAAGTTGTGAAAGTATAGGGGTGTTGCTAGGTTGGTACAGTAATTTGTGGGCAATTGTAAGTTGTGAAATATTAATATAGTTTGTAGTTCCAGCCAGCCTAACTGTTTCAAATTGAGGCAGTGATGTGTTCTAAAAGGGTTACCAGTGGCGCGTGGCAATTATTATAGCAAGTTGCTAGTTTGTTTAGGTTAGTTTTTTTAAGGTTGGTGAAGATAGGAGATGCATAGAAAAGAGTTGATATAAGATGGGAGTGAGCAATAGTAGCCCTAGTTGATGGGGTAAGAAATGGTTTATACGGTATAAAGATCCAATTTTTCTGTTAACAGTTTTGATGGTGTTGTTGATGTGTTGGTCAAAAGAGAGATTGTTATCAATGGTAACACCAAGTAGTTTTGTTGTGGAGTCAGGAGAGATGATAGTTTTGTTATTTGAATAGATAGAGAAGTTAAGTGTGGAAGTGCAGTGGTGGGGTGAAGAGGAGAAGTGTTTTTGGCATTGAGAAGTAGATACCGTCTAGTAAACCATGTTTCTACAGTGTTGAATGTAGTTTGAGTTAGAGTGGTTAGATCAGAAGAGGTGGATGCTGAACAAATAATAGTCGAGTCGCCTGCATATTGAATGCAGGTAGCTTGAGGAATTACAGAGTGGAGATCATTAATGTAGAGGGAGAACAGGAGAGGGCCAAGGATAGAGCCTTGAGGGACACCTATTTCAATGGGAAGTAAGGAGGAGATATGGTTTTCCCAAAGAACGGCTTGTTGTCTGTTACTGAGGTATGATGTAAACCAGTTGATGGCAAGGCTGTCAAATGAGAGGGAGTTGAGAATGCTAATTAGAGAAGAGTGGTTGACCATGTCAAAAGCTTTAGAGAGGTCAATGAAAAGGGCAGAGAAGAGTAGGTTCTTGTTGCGATTGCTGTTAATGGTGTCTGCAAAGGAAAGGAGGGCAGTGGTAGTACTATGGTGGGGTCTAAAGCCATGCTGACAGTGAGCTAAAATATTGTGAATAGATAGGTACTGTACCAGTTGCTGATGTATACATTTTCTCCATAATTTTTGCTAATGGAGAGAAGAGCAATAGGTCTAAAGTTGGAATAATCAATAGAGTTACCACCTTTATGTAGTGGGATAATATGAGAAATTTTCCAGATAGAGGGATGGTTCCTTCTTGGATGGTTCTATTTATGAGTATAGAAATTGGGCACGCAATTACTTTGGCTGCTTTTGTAAGAATAGGGGAGGGAGCTTGTCAGCAGAGGGAGTACATGGTTTGAGTTTGAGAAGTAGTTTGAAGATGGTAGAGGTAGAGATGGGTTGTAAAGAGAAGCTACAGTTAGAGTTTAAGTGATTGTTAGGAGGATAAAGTTATTAGTATTTAATTGTCTCAAGAGATTGAATAGTATCAGAGAAGAATAAGTTAAAAGTATTTGCAGTTTGAAGAGGGTGTCTGGGTTGGCATTTAGTGGGGAGGAGTTTAGCAGTACCAGGAGAAAGGAGTCTATTTATAGAGGACCAGAATTGTTTGGGTTTATTTAGGTTAGTTTCTTGTAGGTTGCAGTAGAA
Organism: Protopterus annectens; assembly: GCF_019279795.1. NCBI lineage: Eukaryota > Metazoa > Chordata > Ceratodontiformes > Protopteridae > Protopterus > Protopterus annectens. The sequence goes on along the minus strand of NC_056729.1, from coordinate 1,813,461,341 downwards.
CTTTCTTTTTATCAGTGAGGATGGCTTTTTGGTAAGATTTCTAAGTTGGCGAAAAGTGATGAAAATCAGAGCTGATTCTATGGGATCGCATTTGTTCCAGAGCTTATTTTTGGAGAATATTAGTTTTCTAGTTTCATTTGAGAGCCAAGGGGCTGTATTGGATTTCATTCTGATAGTGCGTCGAGCATGATTGTCTAGAATAGAAAGGAAAGTAGAATTAAATAATAATACTGCTTCATTAAGTGGAAGAGTCATTAAAGGGTTCCAGTTGCAAGTTTTGAGTTCGTTCTGAAAAGGTCAGTTTTAAAGTGTTTAGTGGAACGTATTTTTCTTATATTAAGGGGGAAGATAATCAGTCTTTCTAGCAATGTATGTTAAACAGTGATCACTGAGGTCATCAGGCAGGGTCCCAACATTATAAGTGATATTGAGTTTGTTTATAAGAATCCAGTCTAATATAGTCTGTTTCTGTTTAACTTATTAACTCTTGTAGTGGATGTAATGGTTTGGGTGAAGCCGTTAGATTAATGTGAGAGATGGGATTATCGGTATTAATAGCATTCCAGTCAATATTTAAGTCACCAAGAATGATGGTTTCTTGGGGGTAGTTGGAAACCCAGTTGAGAAAGTTTTCTACAACTGGTATGTTTCCTGGTGGTATATAAATGCAGATGATGTAAAGGGCTTTTTTGGCATTAAGTTGAAGTTTTGAGATAATGGCTTCCACCTTACTATCTTGGGTTGGACAGGCTGGTAGGGTAGTGATATTAAGATGGTTCTTAAACAGTATTGCTACACCACCACCCTTTCGTTTGTTACGGTCAAGCCTGAGTATATTATAGCCTTGTGGTATAATTTCAGTATCATTAGTGGCAGGCTTTAGCCAGGTTTCAAGAGACAGAGAATGTCAAAGCTGTGTATATCTAGGGGTGTGAAGGTAGGGTACTTTGTTTACACTCATTATGTTAAGGTGTCCTATGAGGAGTGTAGTATTGGGGCCATGTTTGGGTGTTTGTGTAGAAGGATGTATGGGGCCAGGGTTAGGATGAATGTCACCATCTAGTAAGGTAGTATTGATAGGTTTAGATGTGATTTTGATGCTAAGAAGGGTTGGAGGTCTTACTTTTTTGTTAGGTGTAGAGTGTAGGAGAGATGGGAGTACCTATGGTATTTGGGTAGGAGGTATCTTGGGGGTAGTATTGGTATTGGAGAAAGAATTCAGAGAAGTATAGAAGGAAGAAGTGTGTGACTGTAAATTTGTTTGCTGAAGGAGAAGTGGATACTCAAAAAAGGTAAGGAGGTATGTTGAGTAAAGAGTAGTTAAGAGTAGAATCAAGAGTAAAATAGTGAGGATGGATTGAGAACCATGTTAGAGTAAGTAGAAGTATGAGGAGGTTGTAGGAGAAAGCGTTACAGATTAGGGGTAGTGTAGGGGAAGTGTGGGTGTATGATGTAAAGAAGGGATATATAGAAATTGAGACAGGAGGTAAAGTAGTGGTATGAAATGTGAGGTAGGGAGGAGGGGTGAAATGACTGGGGAGATATAGAAAGAGAGTAGTGGTAGAACAGAGTAGGTGTGAGTAGTGTAAGGAGGGCTAGTATGTAAAGAGAACAGGGGAAATGGGGGAGGAGGATATGGAGAGTGTGGAGGGAGGGACTAGTGTAGCAGTAAAGTCAAAGGATTGGTTGGCGAGTCTAGGGGAGGACTAGAGAGTATAAGGTTAGGACCTGGGGGTGGGTGGGAGATTGGGGTAGGGAGGGCGGAGTGAGCCCTTGGGAGAGGCGAGCCAGGGATACAAAAGAAGAAGGAAAAGTATCAGAAAGCTAGGTAAGTCAGGGTAAGAGAGGTAACCTGGGAGGAGAAGAAAAGGAGAGTACCTCAAAGGGAGGACAGGGATAGAAAAATAGGTAAGGAGCGAATAGGGAAGTAGTTAGAAAGGAATCCAGGTAAAATGGATATAGTGTGTAAGAGTCAAAAGTGCAGTGTGCATACACAGGGGCTTTCAAGGTAGAACCAGAACAATAGCTGAGAGAGAGAGCAGGCTAGGTAGCAGTGTGAAGGGAGAAGGAGACAGGTAGTAAGAAGTGGAAGGGGAGAGCTGCTGCTGGCAGGCAAGCTGGGGCAAACAATAAAGCTTAGCAGTGTAACTATGTTATGAGCTATACAGGATGGTATTTGTAGACATACTTTCGTGGAAGCTTGCGGTAGTGGTATAATAGAAGGGCTCTGTCCTGTACTTTCCAGGGATAGCAGTCAGAGAGTATCCAAGTAAGTAGGGGTAGTTGAGATTTCCAATCAAGACAAACAACTCAGGGAATCAAGGGATAGCTATGCAAGAGGAGAAGCAGAAGAAAAAGATTAGATAATGTTAAAAAGCGTAAAAATACAACATTAGAGTACAGTGCAAAAAAAAAAAGTAGGCGGTTATCAGGTAAGGAGCTTAGTACTAAACACAATAAAATCACATTAATAACAGTTAGGCAAGGCACTCATTTACATCAATAGGCTGACTAGGCATATTGTAAATCAGTAGATAGACTGCATGAGCTTAGTACTAAACCAATAAATCACACACATTAATAGTAGGCAAGGCAATCATTAAGGGCAACATCAAT
>NC_056729.1:1813375693-1813458225 GCF_019279795.1 Protopterus annectens | reverse complement strand
AGTCAAATACATGGTTTGGCTCCTTGTCCATCACCATGAGTCAAGACTCCTGCAGGGCCAGTTCCAAGGGATGGAGTACAAGGCAGAGGCTTGGAAGGTTAGCTCATGACCTCACCAGTGCACAGGCATTCCTCGACTGGTGAGCAGGTCCGTCACCACCATGCAGACCTGAAGAGAGGAAGCAGGCCCCCTGAACCAATGGATACAGGAGGCCCGTGGGATGCAGATGCCCCACAACTGAGTTTTAGCCATGGAATGCAGTATGTAAAAATTAAATTGATTTGTATAATGGATAGGTATGTCTCAATATCCCTTCATTTACTTTACAGCTGCAGGTGCCGTGTGAATCAGCAAGCCTATGCTGATAGGCTGCTAAGGCTGCCACCAGGCAGGTTAGTGATTATTCTGCATGTTTTTTATAAAAATTGGGAAAAAAAGAAAGTGTTGTAGTCCAATAATACAGCCAAAAAATTTGCCTGAATAAGTCCTCTGCATTACTGTCAGAAAAAAAGTCAGAGAGGCAAAAAAAGAGTGTAGAAACCCATTAAGAAAGGTAAATATGTCGGGAAAAATATTTTGCAGGCACTGTCATATAAAATAAGTGAGTGAGCCTAAAAAAGAGTGTTCTAACCTATTAATAAAGGTATAATATGTCTTGGATATGTCTTCCATATGCACCGTTAAAACAAATAAAGGAGTGACCCTGTGGAAAAGTGTGTAATGTCATTAATAAAGGTCAAAAACCCCTGTGTCTGTGTCACAGTTTGAAATATTGTTGTACCCTTGCATTATACAAATAGTACTGTTTGAAAAGTGCTGGCAAAGAGTTGTGCAGTCCCATAAAAGTGGGTGAGGGAAAGGGCTAGTAGCTGAAGCATAAAAAGTCCCAACAGTCAGTTACTGGCTGGCTTTAAAGTAAATCTGGCAAAATTAGCATGTTATTTTTCCCCAGAAATGTGAGTGTGTGTCAAGAAATGCAGGGTTCTGTACAAATGAAGTAAAATGTCAGTGAAAACACCCCAGATATGTAGATAAAGAAATAGAAATGCAATAAAGAAATATGTAGCAGTAACATCTGCATCCTGGAAGTTAGTATGTCAGATATAGGTCAGGCATTATTGAACTAGCCAAACCCATTAAAAACCCTAATGTATGGTGGCAAGTGTAATAATACATGTAGGGATATACCCCTGCAGTCACTAGGAATGTAGTGTAGACTAAAAGGTAATTATAAGATTTTAAAATTTTTCTACACCCTACTGTATGTGCAAAAACCCATGCAATTCCACACCTAAATGGGTATGTGTAATCTTAAATATTTGTTGGGACATATGTCCTTTTTTCTATAAATATTTGCATTCACGTTGATGCATGTCCCCTTTTTCAAAACAATCATGGTGGCCTGTTGCTACCAAACATCCCTGCATGCAATATCCACTGTGGTTCAAATATGCATGTGTTATGCTTGCTGTTCAACTGTTGGAACTTTTTGGGTTAATGGGAATATTACTGCATGCTGTTACAACTAATCTGGAATGCTGTTTATGTTGTAATTAAACACACCTAATCACAGAATGATGGGGGGGGTCCCAGCGGGCCCACCTGTCCCTCCTCAGCTGGGAGTGCACCTGGCACCAGCAGGCCAGGGCCCAGCCCTCCTCCGTGGTCCTGTGCCACCTTGGGGGGAAGGGTGCAGGATGGGGCTCATCCCCGGCATGGGGGAAAAGGGCCACCTTTCCCCTTTAAAAGGGGCTGGGTTGTGGGGGAGGGGGATCCAGCATTCAGTGCTGATCCCCAAAGCCAGCCCGGGGCTTTGGGGGAGCCTGCCCATCCCACGCAGCCCCAGCCCCCACCCTTGGGCTGTGAAGGTGCAGTGGTGACTGCCCATGGGTGGGGATCTCAGTTCCACTGTTCCATCTTGGGTTGGGGTGATTTCCAAACATCCCCCCAATTGTGTTCACCCACCCCATGTGTCATACACCCCTTTTGCATCTTTTTTCTTTCTGTTTACCTCCCCCAAACCCACCTCCCCGCATACCTACTTCCTCTACCTCCTTCCACCCACCAAAAAAAAAAAAAAAAATTCCCCCATACATAGCTGCCCTTTCCACACATGTCCATTGGCAAAAATGATAATTATAATTGGCAGTACAACATATCTGGGGAAAAAAAAGAAACAGAGGGACAAGAACCGCTTTTTTTCCCCTTTTCTTTTTTCCCCCAAAACCAAAAAAAATTTTAAAATGCTAACAAAACCACAGTAAGTTTTTCCCCCCGTTGAAAATTTTTTTTTACCCAAAAACTAAAATTTCTTTTTGTAAAAAAATTTTAATTAATAAAATTATAAATAATTTAAAATATTAAATTATTTCATTAATAATTTTTAAAAAATTCAATATAAAAAATTTTAAATTTTTAATGTTTTTTAAAATTTGATGATTTAAGTCCAAAAACCCTTTTAAATAAAATAATTAAAATTTTTTTGGTTTTTTAAAAATATTTACAAATTTAAAAAAGGGGAAAACCCAAAAAAAAAGGTTTTCTTTAAAGTATTTTTAAATTCATTAAAAAACACTTTTTTTTAAGGAAAACAAAAAAAAACAAAGCAGAAAAAAAAAACAAAATTTACTTTTAAGAAATTTTGGGAGTTTTAAGGGCCTTTTAAACCGGGGAACTGTTTTTGTTTTTTTCCCCTTTGTAATTTCCTTTTTTCTTTTTTCAAAAAAGAAAGGAAAGGTTTAAAATGCCTAAGAAACATAACCCCAAGGCAAAAAAGGTTTAAAACCCCCCAAATGTCTTCCCAGAAAATATAATTTTCATCCCCAACAAAACCATTTTTTTAAAAGATTTCCCATTAATAGAATTTAATGTTTAAAAGGTATGTTCCTAATGTGAAAAAAATGTATCACATTTTTTAGATTTGGGTTTTAACCAAATTTTTAATTACCCATACACAAATTTAGATTTGGGAAAATGGTTTTAAAATTTTTAATTTGAATATGTTCAGAAAAAGTAAACAAAGGGTGAAAATAAAAATTAATTTAAAGGTTTCCCCAATGTTTTTTAAAATTTTTGCATTTTAAAGTAAAAACCCCACTTCTCGGCAGCTTTTAGACTTTTAAAAATTTGGTTTTCTCCAAACTTTTCATGACAAAAAAAATTTTGACATTTTTGCTGTAAAAAATTGTTTCCCCACACCTTCTGTAAATGTACAAAGTGGAGAAAAATTTACCAATAACAGTTTTAAACTGTTGAGAGGGGCCATTTTTTTGACACCCAAAAATTGACACTAATTTAAAATTTAAAAAAAGCACTGAAATCCCCTTAAAAAAAGGGGTAATTTACCCCAAAACAAAATGTCACCTTTTGGTCCCGGGTACATTTCCAAATATAACCAGAAAAAAAAAGGTGCCCCCAGTATGCAAGCCCCAAAACTGCACCCAAACACCCCATCCAGTTTTTAAGTAATTTTGTCAAAGAAAAATTTTTTAAAGAAACCAAGTAGTGAACCCAATTCCCTTTTGCATTAGAGGCTTTTACAAATTCCCAAAACCCCAATGTTGGGGATAATTTACAAACTAGCAAAAAAACAAAATTGGGGATAAACCCCCTTGCAATTTTTGAAAAACCCCAAGAGTCAAAAATTTTGAACACAATAATGGAAAATTACCCCCTTTTCACAGGGCGGGAAGGGTTATACAAGGGGCTGAAAGGAACCAAATTTTTAAATGTCCCAAAATGAATCATGCGGGATAAAAGATAGTAAAGAATTTCCTTGGGAAAAAACAAAAAACCAAAATACTTTTTCCTGAACCAGATAGAACAGAACAATGCAATAACCCAATAAAAGTAATATAAATATAAATTTGTCTCAACATACATATTACATTAACAAAATAAAGTAACTCCCATAAATTTCATTTTTTTGATATGAAAAAAATTTGCAAATTTCTAAAAAATTTTAAAAAATTGTGTAAAATTAAAAAACATTAAAAACAGGGGTGGAAAACAGGGCCAATCAAAAAAAGGTTAAATTTGAACATATAATTTCAAACTACAGGTTATATGACACATCTAACAAATGTGAGATTTTAAAAAATAATAAGATTTTGTTAATTGTAAGAACATATAAGTAGATTAAAAACGTTTTGGTGGATATGGGCCCAGTTTCCAAAAACTTATTTCCCATCCCCTTCCCCACTTGTGGATTTGGGGGGGTGTACCTTTTTTAAAAATTGAAATATCGGGATCCTTTAAGGGTTTATAACCCCCATTGCCCACTTTGGGCCTGATATGTTTCCTTTAGCTTTACAACTTTCCCTCAGAAAATCAAAATTAAAAATGTAAATTGGGGAGATTGGTAATACACCCCGGGAAACACCTCTGTGGTTCGGGTTGGGGGGAAAGTGAAATCAAAAAAAAGGCCGGGGGGCCTTTCCCCCCTGGGGCCCGGGGCCCCCCCTTACCCCCACCCCCAAAAAAAATTTTTGGGTTTTGTAAGGTTTAATTGGGGAAGGGGGGGGTTTTTTTTTTTGGGTTTTTTTAAAAAATTTCCAAATTTTTTCCCCGGGGGGGGAAAAATTTTTGGGTTTTTAGGGAAAAAAAGGGGCCTTTTTTTGGGTTTTTCCCCAAAAAAAAAAAAGGGGGGTTTTTTGGGGAATTTAAAAAAAAAACCAAAATTTTAAAAAATTTTTTGGGGTTTTTTTTAAAATTTTTTTTAAAGGGGGGGGGGGAAAAAAATTTTTTGGGGGAAAAAGGGGGAAAAGGGAAGGCCCCGGGGTTTTTTCCCCTGTTGGTTTTAGGTTTTTGTTGGGTTTTTTTTTGGGCCCTTTTTTGGGTTTTTGGGCCGGGAAAAAAAAAAAACCGCTCCCAAAATATGAAAAACTTGTAGTTAAATTTTAAACCAGAAAGTTTGGTTTAGGGGGGGGCCTTTTAAAAACCCAGGCACCAAGGGTTTTTGGGTGTTTTTTGTTAAACTTTTGGCTTGGAAAAACCCCCCCTTTTTTCCAAATGTTTTGTTTGGGGGGGGGGGGGGGGGGGGGGGGGGGGGGGGGGGGGGGGGGGGGGGGTTTTTTTTTTTTTTTTTTTTTTTTTTTTTTTTTTTTTTTTTTTTTTTTTTTAAGTTTTTTGGCACCAAAGAAGGGGGAAGGAAAAACTCAGGCATAAGGGTGTGTAAGTAGTGGCACACAGTACTGTATGGTTCACAGGTAATGCTCATCTGTGTTGGCATACAGTGTTGTGTTGTATGTTTGTCTAATGTGTGTGTAATCATGCCTGTACAATGGCTGCAATCATATGTGTGTTACACGGTATACATGTGTATCCAGCAACATATATACTCTGTTACAGCAGTATGCCACCTATAGTAACAACTGTACACATCTGTTAGGCAGGGCTATGGCATCAATGACTAGGGTGGTTGGCTGGTACTACTGTACCTGCACTTTACATAAATTGCAATGGATGACATCTCTGTTCGTGCATTGGTGTCATATACACCCCTGTCTTGAGGTTGTGCAATGTGTCACAAACAGTGTGTTGGGTACTGTTGTATAGTGGTGTGATATATAGAGTGTGCCAGGCACTGTTATTTAGTTGTGGCCTGAGAACCAATAAGTGGTATTGAATGTGTGTAACCTCTGACAGACAATAGGATGGTATATATGTCAGTAATGTGATATCTGTGGTTAAAGGTGTAAAGTGTGCCACAGGACTCGCTCACACATATTGTTCATATCTTTTTCAGCCAGATGGCCCACCAACACAATCCATCATACACAGCGGATGAGGAAGAGGTGATACTACAAAGCCTATTGCATCAGTACACGATGCTGTTCTCCAGAAGCAGCCAGCACCAGCAGGAGCGGAGTGCACTGTGGCAGGAACTTGTTCGTCGGGTAAATGACATAGACATGCATAACCGGACATATGAGCAGGTAAGCCATCACTGCAGTGATTTAATTAGACATGTTTGGCGGCATGCATCTGATATCCAAAGACAACAGCTTGCCAGAGGTGGTGGGGTGGCCATTCACCCCCCTATCAGAGTGGAGGAGCTGCTCCTAAGCGTGGTGGCTCCTGGACAACAGCAACATCAACCTCTGACATGTGTTGTCATGGAGGCCAGAGCCACCCAGCACGTCCACCTGGAGCAAGCAGGTACCATGCCCTATCTGTAGATGACAGTTAACTGTATTGTTAGATTATGTCTACGTGAGATGTGTACTGTGTGTTTAGCAGTTCTGCTGCCTAGTGTTGTGCAATACCGATATTTCTAATAATATCTCTATACCTGTGACTGTTGACTGTTGTTATACTGCAGTTTAGCATACCCACTGTAGCAATGCCACATTTGTGGCCACTGACAAACTCTCTCATATTCTCATAGGTCCCTCTGGTGTGACAGCAGGGCAGCTGATCCATGCTGATGAGTGTGTTATAACTGCAATGTTGGTAATGAAATATGCATGTCATAGGTGAGGTGTAGGCCATGTACACATAACACACCTACGCATAATGCATGCCGTGCATGTTTGCTGTAAGACATTGCACAGCTCAGTAATGTCCCTAGCTGTCTCACTAACATGCAATACACAGAACATAAGACACAGTTGTGGCAACCCCATACTGCACATTGGATAGGCATAGTTGCAACACCTGTACACAACATAACACATTTATCATACGCAGTACACAAAGACATGCTACATATGGCGTAACCACACACCTGCTGTAAGGTCACACCTCAGTATCCCACATGTCATCCACACACACATGATGTACCTCAGGGGTAGAGGCCTATCATGGAGCTGTGCAACACTCTTCAACACATAATACAGTCATGTTAGGCAATGCTCCCTATTGGGCACCTCATACACCCATGTACAAAGTGGCTGTGTAATAGTGAATGTAGCCACGGCACTGCAGTTCAGGTACAGCATGCTAGGCGGTGGTCTGTCACACAGTAGTAGCCATGAGTGACCACAAGATGCATGATGATGATGATTATGATGGCACATGGTAGTACACCCCATCCAGTTACAGTAACCACAGTACTACACATAGCGGTCTTTGCTTTGCACCTCATTGTTGTGTGTGTGCAAACATATGCACCTATACACAATAAGCATAGTATGTTGTGTGTGTGCTTACATATGCCAGTATACACACTATGCACAGCTGTCGACATCTGTACAAAATGTCACGTATATGCCCTGGAATGCTATTGGGTGTATAGGTCACATGACACACATTGCGTATGTGTGGTGTTTAATGTTGCAGTCGTGTAGCATGCCATGTCATGGCTGCCACCGCCATATCTGCAATATGTCCCACACTCACCATAACCACTGTACAATGGCCATGTCGAGCATTGGGATTCATTCACGTCTACATGCATCACTTACCACTCATCCCATGTCTGTACATTGCATGCATTTGCTACACCTGTGCCCACTATTATTTGCTATGGACACAGACACTGTAAGCAGACATGGCAATCTATGTGTCACACAGATAACACATGCAGCCATGGTATGTATACCATTGAGTGATGGTGCACAGGACATTGCAGAGCAGATAATACTTGCACAGCAAAGTTGTGTCCATGTACACATTGTGTTCCAGGGTGTAGACAATCACTGAACAACTACACACATGCATCACACCCATGTATAATGTCATTAAATAGGGCCGTCTACACTTGCACTGCATGGTCTTGAGCAACATATATTCTGCATGTTGACACATGTGAGGTGAATGTTTGCCTTGTAATACTGTCACCCACCTTCACCCACTATTGTGTATGTGTTGGATTGCTGGTGTGTGTGTGAGTGTGTGTGTGTGTGTGTGTGTGTGTGTGTGTGTGTGTGTGTGTGTGTGTGTGTGTGTGTGTGTGTGTGTGTGTGTGTGTGTGTGTGTGTATGTGCTGTGGTGAGCAGATTATTTGTGTTCATGTGTGCATGTGTGCATGTGTGCATGTGTTCATGTGTTCATGTGTGCATGTGTGCATGTGTGCATGTGTTCATGTGTGCATGTGTTCATGTGTGCATGTGTGCATGTGTGCATGTGTTCATGTGTGCATGTGTGCTAACATCATGTACAGATTGTGAAGTGTGTTTCCTGTCTTCCTTCCACAGGTGCTGAATTAGGGGTGTCTGAATGCAGCATGGAACCTGATGTCACTGCCACTAATAGTGGAGATGATGAGACATGTATTGTGGCACAGGAAGGTCTGTCAGGGTCAGTCGTTAGTCCACCAATTGACAGTACACAGAGTTCAACCCCATCTATGCGCACACTCATACTGCCAATACATCCCTCATCACCAATGGCCTTAGCTGAGGGACAGCATACAGTTGCTGTTGACCAGGGGATTGTGGTACCCATGGTATGTGCATCCCCTCACAGCAGCCATAGCCAGATTACTGGAATGATGCCACATAGGCGGATGTCCAGGGGTTCTCGGGGGAGCACCACTTGTTTTATTGCCCCTGGCAGATGTGCCCCCAGAGGTATTACAACCTCCAGTATGTTCTGGGCTGTAATGCAGGCACAGGCACATATGGAACGGTACACCCAACAGGGACTAAGGGAGCAGAGGGCACATTACACTGCTATCAATGACAGCATTCGTGACCTTGCCAGTGCCATCCGGAATTACACCAAGGTTATTAATAGTCCTCCACAATGTGTTAGCCATGAGCCAAGACCTTGCAGGATGGATGGGAAGCTGACGTGGATGCATGCCAGCAACAGCATCAGCTGGCAGTTGTTGCAGATGGACCACAGATCACAGCCGCTCCTGTAGTGGCAGTATCAGCCCCAGCAATGCTGGGGCTGGCCTGTCCATTGACCATCCTACTAGACCACGTGCATGTGGCACTGGCCAGTCCCAGCAGAGACATGGGTCCAGTCATCATACCTCTGCCTCTGATGATAGCACCCAGTCAGGGTTGGTACCCGATACTGCCCGTAGCACCCCTGCCAGGCACAGGTACCATGTCTGTGGCCAGAGACAGTGATCTGTATGGCCTAGCAGGTACAGTCTGTGGCTGTCCCACAACTGCCCGTATATGGCAGCCACATGGTGGAGTTGTGTGCATGCAAACACACACACATTAGCCAAACAACTAGGGCTCACACATACACACACACATTACATCCACATTGGCCCATGTTGTACTGTTGTCCCACACACACACACACAATCACTCACACACACACACACACACACACACACACACACACACACACACACACACACACACACAGACATGTCGGTTGGCTGGGTCAATGTCGGGCTCTGGCAAACCAACACAACACCCTGTGCATATGATGACACCTGTGCCACCTCCTGTCATCTGTAACATTGATGCAGGAATAGGCTAACATGATTCTGATGCAGAGGGTGACATTATAGCAGTGTAGCACAAGTAGCAAGTTGCCAACAGGAAAGTGTACCAGATGCTATATATGTGAGATATGTTGTATCACAACAGTCAAGTAGCATGTGTAGTATGTGTGCCAAATTCTGCTGACATATTTTGCTGATATCATCTTATTTCCTTTTTCAGGACCATGGCTCACCAGCCCAATCCAGCTTACTCTGCAGCTGAGTATGAGGAGATACACCAGAGCCTGGTGCGGGATTATGCAATACTCTTTTCCCGCACCAGCCAGAACCAGCAGGACAGAGCTGCACTGTGGCAAGACCTGGTCCATCGGGTAAATGACATAGGCATGCGTAATAGGACATATGAGCAGGTACGACATCACTGCAGTGATTTAATCAGAAATGTCCGTCAGCGTGCGTTGGATATCCACAGGCAACAGGTTGCCACAGGTGGTGGGGTGGCTACTCATCCCCCACTCACCAGACTGGAGGGACTACTCATAAGTGTTGTGGCTCTAGCCCGCCAACAGCAAAAACAGCAGCAGACCTGCATTATGATGGAGGCTGGAGCCACGCAGCAGAAAGACTACGAGCGTGCAGGTGATATGCCATATGTATAGTTGACTGTTGTGTACATTGGTAGTTAATGCATGTATGAGGTGTGTCCTTGGTTTGTAGCTGTCATCATAGTATTTAATGTGCAAGTGTGATATTCTCAATATCAGCAGCTGACCTGTGAAATGCAACTGTTGTACTACTGACCTGTATCATACTCAGTAACAATGGCACAGTTGTGCCCACTGACATTAATTTCCTCACTTCTGCAGGTCCCTCCAGTGTAACAGCAATGCAGCCTATCCATGCTGGTTAGTGTGTATTAACAATACCTTTAATAGTCTTGATAGTAATAGTAATATTAGGCTTACTGAGTAGTGCTCTGTGTATGCATGCAGGTGTGTCTGTGTCTGTGTGTTGATATCTCGCATACTGAGTAGTGTGCAAGTGTGCAACTGTGTGCAACTGTGTGCATATGTGCACCTGTGCATGTGTGCATGTGTGCACCTGTGCACCTGTGCATGTGTGCATGTGTGCATGTGTGCACCTGTGCACGTGTGCATGTGTGCATGTGTGCACCGGTGCATGTGTGCATGTATGGATGTGTGAACCTGTGCATGTGTGCATCACTGGTAACATTGTGTAGACATTGTAAACTGTGTTTCCTGTTTCCCTCCCACAGGTTCTGGTGCTGCTCTGGTGTCATGCTGCAGGGAACCTGAATCAGGTGCCATGGGTACTGATAATGATGACATCTGTGTAATGGCACAGGAAGGTATGCTAGGGTCCTTCACTGGTCAGACAATTGACAGTACACAGCTGTCAACCCCATCAATGCGCACAGTTATCCTGCCAGTACACCCTTTGTCACCAATGTCCCTAGGTGATGGACAGGATACAGTGGGCATTGACCAGGGTAATGTGGTATCTGTGGCACATGCTTCCCCACACAGCAGCCATGGGCATGGCCCTGAGATGGTACCACACAGACAGATGTCCAGGGGTTCTCATGGGAGCATCCATGGGCGTACTGCCCCTGTCAGATGTGCCCACAGAGGTCTTACAACCTCAGCTATGTTTCGGGCTGTCATGCAGGCACAGTCACATATGCAACTGTTAACCAGACAGGGTCTGAGGGAGCTGACAGCATGTCGCACAGCCATGACTGACAGTATGCGTGACATTGCGGCTGCCATCCGTAATTTCACTGATGTCATAGACAGACGTTGTGGGGACATATTAGACTGGTTCCACAACTACATGTCCATGAGCCAGGGCGATGGTGGATGGCTGAGGCGTTGACGTGGGCATATGCCAGCAACAGCAGCAGCTGGCAGTCGTCACGGATGACAGCAGGGCCGCGGCCACCCCCATAGTGACAGCAGCAGCCCCAGCAATGCTGGGTCTGTGCTGTCATCAGACCGCCCCAGGAGACCACGTGCATGTGGCTCTGGACAGGCCCGACAGGGATCTGTGTCCAGTCAATGAACACCTGCTTCTGATGACAGTACCCAGTCTGGATTGGTACTGGATACGGTCTGTAGCACCCCTGCAAGGCACAGGTACCATGTCCATGGCCACAGACACTGATCTGTTTGACCTGGCAGATACAGTCTGTGGCTGTCCACAAACACCAGTATATGGCAGCCATGAGGTGGAACTGTGTGCATCCATACACACATGCGAATTGACAACACCTAGGGCTACCGCATACATGCACACACTGCATCAACATTGCTCCAACTTGTACTGCTTTCCCTCACCAACACACATACACATACATGTCAATTGGTGGTATCGGTGGCAGACTCAGGCATACCAAGTTCACACCCTGTGCATATGATGAAACTGTGCCACCTCCTGCAATCTGTAACATCAGTGCAGGTACAGGTTAACATGTTGCTGAAGCACAGGATGACTACATAGATGTGTAGTAATAGTATCATGTTGTTAACAGTAATGTGTGCTGATGTAATTGTGGGTATATCCCAGCATGCCTGATACAGTAAGGGTATGATTGTCTTGTACTGTTGTCTACACCCATGGTAAGTACCATAGTGTATCATCTGCACATGTTGGCATACTGGTGGTAAGGATGTCAACAGAAGGCTACATACATAGGTAGCACAGGGGATAAGGTAATGAAAGTATTGATATGCAATGATGGACATGTAAACTGCAAGTGGCATGTTGCCCACACTGGACCCTGCAATGCGGATGTTTGAGGATGTTGATATGTGTGCAGTACTACACGACTTGTACAGGACACACAGGAGCACCCTAGCACTGCAAGCTCACATCTCATACCATGCTAGACTGCCCCAACACACAAAACTAACTGTCACAGGAGGGATAGTCACCATACATGTCAGGGATACTGTGGTGGCAGGCCAGGTAGCATACATCCTACTAAGTATGGAACCACTGAGTGAAGGCTCAGTGTCTATTTGACATGTGTATTACTGCAGGTATGAGCACCTGGGTTTCCATCCAGTTATTGTACATCCTGACGGTACATGGTCTTTACACTTGTGTGCGCTGAGACTGGACCCTAGCCATCTGACCTGTGTATTTCCATGTACATGTGTATAGTGCCTGCATATTTGCACTGTTACCTACTGGAAGTGGTACAGTTTGTTTGTTGTACAATGGACTACATGCAGCCCTGCTTACTGTAGCTTTGTTTGC
Organism: Protopterus annectens; assembly: GCF_019279795.1. Lineage (NCBI taxonomy): Eukaryota > Metazoa > Chordata > Ceratodontiformes > Protopteridae > Protopterus > Protopterus annectens. Next base: position 1,813,445,588 of record NC_056729.1, on the reverse strand, counting down.
ATGCATGTTTACTTGCAGTTACCCTGGAACACTGATCCCACCTGCAATGCAGAGTTACAGAGCTTATGTGGACTCCTAGTGACATCTGCATAGCTTACTATATGTATGTACATGTCTCACTTGACAGAACGTCACTGTTTGTCCTGTTCACATGTACGTTGCCTGTGACACATTGCATATGACTTACCTGGCATTTGTCCATAAGACAGTCATATATGCCAGTGCTAACTAATCACAGGCACTACACCCTCACATACTCACCTTCTGTTGAACCACCTGCTTCGCTAGGGATGGCTTGCACCTGTCACCCCTGGGCTTTCGGATATTGGCAAAGGCTCTTGCTACCCCCATAGTGCCTTTTTTAGGCAAGGCTCAAAAGACAAACCCACCTCCATAGGTATCACAAGAGATAAGAAAATAAGAGTAATGCTACTCAACGCCAGAAGTCTAAACCTCAAGATGCATGCACTTGAAACTCTCCTTAGCATGGAGAACATAGATATCTGTGTAGTAACAGAGACCTGGTTCAGGGCTCCCAAGAGCACACCAGCACTACCAGGTTATACCTCATACCATGCTTTTCGGCCCCAAAATGTGGCCCAATCCACAAAAGGAGGGTGAGTATCGATATTCATCAAAGATACCCACACCTCCTGGTTGGTAGCAAAGCATGAAGCATCAGAGACTATCCATGTGCAACTAACAGTGGGTAAAACTGCCTTCCAGTTTATAGCCTGCTACAGACCACCTTTCCAAACCCAGGAACCCCACTCGGCCTTCCTGAGAGCACTGGAAAATATGAAGGTCTCTCCAAACACCATTATATTGGGCGACTTCAACTACCCAAACATAGACTGGGAGCATTACTCTAGCTCTAACACCATAGCCCAAAGATTCCTAGAATTTATAAACTCAAATGCTATGGAACAACTTGTTACCACTCCCACAAGAGGGGAAAACATACTGGACCTGATCATCACCAACATGGGGACTCTATGCTCCAGACCAGAAGTGTATCCCTCACTGGTAAGATCAGACTATAAACTAATCTCACTGGATATTCACATCCCACCCCCCTGCCCTGAAAACCACAGTGAAAAACTTCTCTAAAGCAAATTTCACACTCCTCAAAACCGAGGTGGAATCCTTCAAAGCCCCCGGGCCTGTGGAAAATACGGGCCAGACCACAGAATCCTTTATAAATGCATTCTATGAACACCTTTGGGAATGCATGGATCATGCGATCCCAAATAAAACCAAGACCCAATCCTCCAAAGGCAGACGTCCTGTCTGGTGGACCCCAGCCATAAACAAGCTATACAATAGAAGGAGGAAGCTACTAAATGATAGAGCAAAATCCCAAAAAGGGAAGGCATCACTGATCAGTATTAGTAAAAAACTATGGGCACTCATAAAATTGTCTAAGGCTAGCTTCAAGAGAAACATTGCACAGGACACTAAGGATAATCACAATGCTTTCTTTAGTTATGTTAGGAACCTGGGTGGGAATTCCCAGATATGCTCAGAATTAGTCCAAAATGAGAAAAAATACACCGAACCCACGGACATTGCCAACATCCTAGCTGACTGGTTCAGCGCAAACTTCTGCCCCCCCTACACACCAAAAGGGCAAATATGTATCCCAGCAGAGTGTTGCCCTCCTGACATCTCAGATGCTCAGGTAAGAGCCGCCCTCTCCAAAGCAGAAAACACGGCATCAATGGGACCAGACAGTGTCCCGGGCTGTGTCCTACATGAACTCCAAGAAGAGCTAAACCCAAACATAACACTACGGTTCAATCTCAGCCTTACTACAGGATATGTGCCCAAAGAGTGGAGTACAGCAACAGTGGTCCCTCTCCATAAAGGTGGTGACTCAACGGATCCTGGAAACTATCGCTCCATAAGCCTGACTATCTTGGTCTGCAAAGCTATGGAAAGGATCATCATGGACCTCATAAATAAAGATATTGGGGACCTACAGACACTGGATCCTACCCAATTCGGCTTTGTTAAGAGCAGATCCTGCCTCTTAAACCTGGTTGATTTCTTTGAAACAGTTACCAAGGCCATTGATGAGGGGAAGGTGGTCCACACAGCCTACCTGGACCTTGCAAAAGCCTTCGATACAATACCCCACTCGGGCATTATAGATAAGCTCACCAGCTTAAATATAAACCCCTATGTCACTAGATGGATTGCAAACTGGCTCAAGGACAGAACCCACATGGTTAGAATTGCTGGAGCCATGTCAGACTCCAAACCAGTTACAAGTGGTGTCCCACAAGGCTCAGTCCTGGGACCTCTCTTGTTTGGTATATATTTCTCTGAGGTACAGGCCAACACGGAAGGACTGTGGCTGACCAAGTTCACAGATGACTGCAAACTGGGCACCATAATCGACTCCCCAGCCGACACAAGCATCCTCCAAACGGGCTCATAGAAACAGACAACTGGTGCCAGAGCCATGGCATCAAGCTAAATGCCAAAAAGTGTATAGTCATCCCCTTTGGCAAAAAGAAAGTGCCCATAAATTACCACATAGATGGTAATCCATTAAGTACAGAAGAAGTAATTAGGGACCTGGGGACCCAAGTTGATAGCAATCTCTCATTTGACAACCACGTGGCCAAAGTGGTTAGAAAAACATTTTATATAGCCCACCTAATCATGAAGGTATTCACATCTAGATCAGGGGAGGTCATCGTGCCTCTTTACTCATCCCTCATCAGGCCCATAATTGAGTACAATTCCCCTTTTGGGATGTACCCTACCAGACACCTGCAGCAACTGGAAAGACCCCAAAAATACCTCACCAAGAGGATCAAAGGGCTCAAACAGATGCCGTATGCTGCCCGGTTAAAGAAATTCCAGCTCTACTCAGTGGCATACCGCCTGTTCAGAGGCGATCTGTGCCTGACGTATAAAGCCATGTCCAACCCGGAATTAATGGACATGCTGCACCTCAGAAAATCCAAATCCCATCGAGCTACATGCTTGAGAGACTTGAACCTCAGCACTGAAATAAATAGGACATGCTGGAGGGACAGATTCATAACCCAGAGGCTCCCTTCACTCTGGAATAAAATCCCAGTCCAGGTTAGGCAGAGTCCCTCATTGACTCTCTTCAAGATGAATCTTGATGAGTGGATGGGAGATCATAGATTTACCCCGGGTATCACTTCTGTGTCACTGTTAGACAGAGGCACAGTATACTAACCTCGAAAAAGGGCATAGCAAAATAAATTTAAAATGGGTGGCGAAAGCCAAACACATTCTGGCTAGGCTTATAAATGCCCCAGGGCAGATAGCCTAGTATGAACCTATGAACCTATGTACCTTGCTCCCCATTGGCCCTATGTGCTGTTAATCACCATGTCAATCACAATACTATGGTAGCATGTGCAAAGGTCACTTGTCAGTCACCTCTATGGTACAGTTGTGGAATATGTGGGTCATGTGGCAATGTCACAGCTGCCACATGTACACAGTCAACCCTCTCCCCTACACATGTAAGTACAACACATGTATGAGATGCAACCACATAGCCAAATTGAGGACTAAGCACTCTGAACCCAGTACTGGCATAACCTGTCAGGTGGCATGACATACTGCAGTGACTACAATACCAGTCTGATGTAGACCTACACTGACAGCAATCCAAACACGTGAGCACACTGGGCCATTCGTGGAGCCTCAGAATAGCATCCTGCCTGAGTAGCAGACACCTCTGCAGCTGGCACATAGGCATACGTTAAGCCAGAACACAGCACATGCAACACATAGCACACAAATCCTGTGTGCCAAACAGTCACAGCCTGTACGGCTAGACAACACACCTGCTACAGTTGTGTTTGGTACCTTTATTGTCCGGTACAGTGAGGTCCCGCTCACCAGGCTGGACAAGGTGAAGGTCACAATGATATGCCCGTGGGGTACTATGGTCCACCACATAACACAAGCATACAGATCAGTCAGAGGCATGGACACATATGACTCAGTCATGCATTATTGTGAACAACAACCCACACACATGGGCATTCTGTGTGACAAAAACACACGTGGCATGTGTGGAATTCAAAGCCATAACTAACTGTGCTATGACAGTAGTGAGAGACGCAGTAGCAGAGCGTGCTATTTGCATTACTGGGGGATTTGCCCTCTTCCGCTGTACTTGTAGGGTGCTGACATCATCTCTGTGTAGAGATTGGAATATGCAGCAGCTGGTGTGTTGTACTAGTTGGCAAAAGGGTCAGTTTTTTCACACATGTAATTCCACCCCCCTCCCACACACACACACAATGTTATGACACTCAAGACGGACGCATTAGCGGAGCATGCTATTCGCATTATTGTGAGTTTTTTTTCTCCTGCTTTATTTATAGGGTGCTGACATCATCAGTGTTTAGAAAGGGGAATGTGTATCCTGTAGTGTGTTCTCCTAGTTGCCAAAAGGGACATTTCCCTCACACAGAATTGCAAATACACTAACCCCCCTCACCCAAACACACACACTTGCTGTATTCAAACCTCTACTTATTTATGTTATGACACTCAAGACAGACGCATCAGCAGAGTGTGCTATTCACATTACTGGGAGTTTTGTTTTCTCCTGCTTTACTTATAGGGTGCTGACATCATCAGTGTTTAAAAAGGGGAATGTGCATCCTGTAGTGTGTTCTCCTAGTTGCCAAAATGGACATTTCCTTCTCACCAAATTGCATACACACTAACCCCCCCTCAACCAAACAAACACACTTAGGATTCAAACCCCTACCTAACTATGTTATGACACTCAAGATGGATGCATTAGTGGAGTGCACTATTTGCATTACTGGGAGGTGTTTCTTCTCCTGCTGTACTTATAGGGTGCCGACATCATCAGTGTTTAGAAAGGGGAATGTGCATCCTGTAGTAAGTTCTCCTAGTTGCCAAAAGGGACATTTCTTTCATACAGAATTGCACACACACTAACTCCCCTCCACACACACTGAGCATTTGGAAGATTCAAACCCCTATCTAGCTATGTTATGACATGCAAGATGGATGTATTAGCGGAGCGTGCTATTCGCATTACAGGGAGGTTTTTCTTCTCCTGCTATACTTATAGGGTGCTGACATCATCAGTGTATTTAAAAGGGGAATGTGCATCCTGTAGTGTGTTTTCCCAGTTGCCAAAAGGGACATTTCTTCACTCAGACTTGCATACACACCAACCCCGCTCACCCACACAGACTGAGCATTTGCAGGATTCAACCCCCTACCTAACTATATTATGACACTTGAGAGAGACACACTAGCAGAGCACGCTATCTGAATTACTGGGCACCTGTACTGCACCTACAGTATTTATAGGGTGCTGACATCATTATTTCTACAAAGGTATGTACATCTAGTACTACCTATCAGGTGGGGGATAGCATATATATGCATTTGCAGCCACCTACTTCAGGGTCATATATGCACATCACACTGGCAGGTTATGTTCTATACCATGCTTCATGACCACAGGACCTGTAACACACAACACAACCAGTTCGGACCAACCCTCCCACATCCAGGACACACACTTTGCTTCCCTGGGAACAGTGCCAAGGTATGCAGGTGTTCACATACACCATTCCAGTTGTTAACATCAGGTACAGGTATATTGTGTGTGGGAACTACCCAGGCCTCTACAACATTACCCTACAGTCACTACCATTTGTGAGTCCATGAGCTATGACAGAACCACTCACCACAGCCACAAGGGGGAATGCATATTGCCCTTGACCATCTGCAACATGGGTACTCACTGTTCCACACCAGAGGTAGACCACCATTGTTGATATCTGACCATACCCACCTTTCCCTGGACATCCATATCCCATCCCCACCCCCAGGCAAGGTTGTCACTGCAAACAAAGTGTATTTATCAAAATCAGACTTTACACTTGTGAAGACTGGGGTGGAAGACTTCAAAGGACCCATGCTGGGGGAGTATACAGGCCACTCTGCATATTCCTTGACAATTGCATTCTATGAGCATGTGGAAGGTTTGCATTGATCATGCTATCCCAAATATACTCATGACTCCTCCACAACAGGACACCTGTCAGGTGTACACCAGCCATATATGAGCTCTCCAACAGATGGAGTGAGCTAGTACATTGCAGAGCAGTAGCCCACAGAGGGAGGACATCTCTGAACAGTACTGGTACGACACTTCAATCCCTCATAATCATCACAACGAAGTGTTGACAGTGAAATTGTCCAGACAATGCAGATACGTCTCCACTCAGTCTGTTATTGACGCCCACTTACTGTAAGAGGTCCTCACCAACCCTCTTCCAGCACACACCAACAACATGGATGTGGCTTAGCAAATTCAACCCCTGGGATCTCCACTGTGTCCCTGATTGACAGAGGCATAGCACACTAGCCTCACACGGTGCCTTATGTGACCTACTTTACAGTGGCACAGTAGCCTACTATACTGGGGAGGCAGACACCAAGCACACTCTGGCTAAGCTGTCATTCCCTAGGGCAAACAGCCCAGTGTTTGGCTCTACACCCATATGTTTAATTGTCAGATGCACAATATTTGTTGCTGATAGACTGTTTGCAGTTCTTTATTGCCATAGCATTCCCTGTTTCTATGAATAACTTGTGTATCTGTGGAAGATGTTTGAATATGAGAGGGATCCACTATATCACGTATGTCTCTGTAGTCATTTAACTGTGTGCACTGGGCAGATTGCTGTAATGTGGTTGGTTCCTGGAATAACACGTGCAAATACCAGATATGTGTGGCCAACTGCTAAACTGAGATTTGGCCGAAGTGTGTGAGCATGCCCAGTTCAGGCTTTCCATGGCATGTTGTCTGACATATGTCTCATTTATCAAAGTGTGTGAGCATGCCCAGTGTGAGCTTTCCATATGCTGAACTCTGCAGCCCACCACATTTGTGGATGAGTGTGAACTTCAACAATATCTCACATTTATGGTTGTGTGTTGTGTGTCATGTTGTGTAGTTGCTGTCCAACTGCTTTGTGTCTGAACACAACAGGGATTATACTGTGCCTGCAGGGTTTGCATGGGATACTTTGCACATAGTTGTCAAAATCCTTTCATACTGACCTAACACTGTAGTACCGTATAGTGTCCTGGTTCAGTACTTTCACTGTGGTGGACAGTATCCTGGGCTTTAGTCCTATCACTGCTTTACATTTTCATAGTGAGCACAACAGCCTGGTTAGGGGCCAGTTGTGCACATCTGACCATGTTGCATTATGTTCAGATATGAACTACTTAAACCAGGCTTGTCCAACATTGGTAGTGTATTCCACAACATAGGTGTACATTGGCAAACACTAGCGATGTTCCCTGGGCCATTTGTAATGCTAGTCGGAGAGTGTGTTTGTCCTTCGACACACATTGTAAGTGGAGTTTGCCATGACATATGTCATGGTTAGTATACTGTGCCTCCATCTACCCATGACATAACAGTGATACCCAGGGTAAACCTACCATCTCCCATCCACTCATCAAGATTCCTCTTGAGGAGAGTCGATAAGTGACTCTCTGGCTAACCTGTACTGGGAGTTTACTCAAGATTGGGGGTGGCTTCTGTGTTATGGATCATTCAGTACAGCTTGTCCTATGTATGTCAGTGCTGGGGTTCATGTCTCTCATGTGCATAGCTCACTGCCATTCACATTGTACAAGGTGAAGCATGTTCATTGATTCCAGCTTGGACATGGCTTTATACATCAGGCACAGCTTGCCTCTGGGTGGGCAGTATGGCAGTGTGTGCAGCTGCAGTTTGTTTAATCAGGCAACACATGGCATCTGTTCAAGCTCTTTGATACTCCTGGTGAGGTACTTTTGGGGACTTTACAGTTGATGGAGGTGTCTGCTGAGGTACATCCCACAGGGGCTATTGTAGTCAATTGTAACGCTGATGAAGGATGACTGCAGAGCCACAATGACCTCCCCTTATCTAGCTCTGACAACCTTCATGATTAGGTGGGTATATGGTATGCTTCTGTAACCACTACAGCCACATGCTTGTCCAATGCAGGATATCTATCAACTTGTGTCCCCAGGTCTCTCATTACATGTTAAGTACTTAATGGGTTAACATCATACCTCTCAACCTGGAATCATCAAAAATCTGGACAAGGCCCATGAAAAATAGGTACAAATCTGTATGCTGATTAACATAAAAATTGCATACATAATTATGTGACCCCCCCGACCCCCCACCCACTCCAATGGAATTGTGGGATACCAACTTTCAAATGCATACTGAACAGACAAGCAAAAAATGGCACCAGAGTCCCCCTGCAGCCATTCCAATGTCCCATTACCTGTGTATTTTGCCCCATTTACCATAAACACTAATGTGCATACTAAAACACTAATGTGCATACTGCTTTACTAATACAATGATTATTTGGATTGTATTTTTACATTTTATAGCCAAATGCACAACCAATAGACATCTGCTAAACAAAGCAACACTATCACACAACAAAAATAGACTTGGCATTAAACTCTCTCTCTACTGCAGTGTAGTTTCATGCGTTTCAGTGTTTAAATTATGATCAATCATAAATTCATAGCTTAGCTTGTTGTGTGTATGTGTCTGTAGGTCTGAGTGGTTACTCAGAAGCTAATTATTGACTGATAAATAATACAGCCATTTCAAAAGTCAATGACTGCCACAAAACAGACTGTTAATATTGCAACTAAGTGTATAATCAAGCTACAAATGGAAAGGAAAAACATTTGGCTTATCACATACTTGTATGATGACTCATGGGAATGCACATTTTAGTAAGTGCTCACATTTATCTGTACCAAGTGTAAAGCAGTATAGCAAATTCAGATAGAGTATAAATATTAACATAACAGCAAAAATATAGAATTTAATATAAAAGGTGCCCTATAAATGTGATCCTGATTAGTTAAATATGAGCTAAACAAAGTCCAACATGACAAAATCATAGCAAAATGATTTCATTTGCAAATAAAATCAAAAATAAAATACATTCATACACACTCACAAACATGTACAGCTATTTAGATAGACAGACAGCCAGATAGATATTGATATATAACTATCTTGGTTTCTCAAATAGTGTTTGTTAAGACAGAATCTAAATTAAGCCTATAAATAAATTAATGAGACATGTAGTATGTGTTTTGTACAAATCTATGAAATTAATGAAGATATCTGTCATGACAAGAAAGGAAATGAACTGCTGTTTGAACATTAAAAAGGATTTTAGCACCTGGTCACAGTGGAATGTATTAGTTACATGTTAAAGCAAGCAGCTGCTGTCTTTTCGAGGCAGACAAAATGTTCCTCTTAACATTCTTAAACTACTTAATTGGTCTGATAAATAATTTTACAATCTAGATGGGAAAGGAATGTATACTATGCACTACACAAGGCATAGACATAAGCTCTATACTTGTCAGGACTCCTGGGTCTGTGCAACTGAGAATAGCACTTAATTCTGTGGTATCTGTTATCAAAATTACCTACTGACTTTTTCTAGAAATCCCTCAAGGCTCTCCATGAAGTGCCAGTGGAGCAGTCATATTTTCTATACACTGACAAAGTACTGTAGTCCTTCAAAGGTTGACAAAAGAAAAAAAGGAGGTTGATCCCTGAAACTTTTATAGCACAAACTGCTCAGAGTGGAACACACTTTGACCTCTTCCACAGAAGATCAAGGAAGGCAGCAACCATTTCTATTAGATCGGTAACTGTCTGTCGCTGCCCTAGGCAATCCCTCAGATGACAGCCATTTAAAAGGATTTGAGGACAAAAAAAAATAGTGGGCCAAAGAGCCCTCAAAATGTCATTCAGCATAGATCTGGGGACAATGGGAACCAAAAAGAAAAGAACCCTTAATTAGTATACTTTAAAATGATACTTCTTTTAGAAACGGCTGTAAAAAGCTATACTTGCTCTTTGCTACAGTTTCTAATGCACACACATATACACGCACACAAACACACACCCAAGTCCACACATTTGCTCTTTGCTACAGTTTCTAATGCATACACACATACATGCACACAAACACACACTACCATTCCACGTTCCTTACTTCTTAAAAATAAATCCAGCCAGGAGCAAAAACAACAGCCAGCGAGCGATAATCCAGCCAGGCGAGCCTTCTAAATAAATTCTAACTCCAGAAACAGTGAGTGATAATGCATCCAGCCAGAGCCTTTTAAATAAACCCTTTCCAGCTCTGGTGAGCGATAACACATCCACAAACAGCCAGGCTACAGTTTCTAATGCACACACATATACACGCATAAAAACACAGACACAGGTCCACAAATTTGCTCTTTGCTACAGTTTCTAATGCACACATGCATACATGCACACAAACACACACTACCATTTCACGTTCCTTACTTCTTAAAAATAAATCCAGCCAGGAGTGAAAACAACAGCCAGCGAGCAATAATCCAGCCAGGGGAGCCTTCTGAATAAATCCTAACTCCAGAAACAGCAAGCTATAATGCATCCAGCCAGAGCCTTTTAAATACATTCTTCCCAGCTCTGGTGAGGGATAACACATCCACAAACAGCCAGGCGAGCCTTCAAATAGATTCTACAAACAGCCAGGGCAGGCGAGCCTTCCCTTCTAAATTTCTGTTCCCGCTCGCAAAACATTTAAAACAGAGCCGGAAATACGTGCGCACACTGCGTGAGCTCTATTCCGATAGGCTGGTAGCCCTGACGGAGATGACATCATCGCACGTGATGACGTCAGCTCACAGAGTGAAAAATAAAAAAAAACAAAGCGAGGAAAAGAAAAAAAATCGGAAATGAAGGGGTGCCACTCGGGAATCGTGGCACCCCATTATTTGGACCCCAAAACTCGGTAAAAAACGAGTAATTCGGAACAGTTGGGAGGTATGGTTAACACCTATGTGGTAATTGGTGGGCACTTACTGTATATCCACAGGGGTTGACTATACACTTTTCTGCAATTAGCTTGCTAACATGGCTATGGCACCAGTTGTCTGTTTCTATTTGTCCCTTTTGATGGCTGCAGCATGTCTGACCATGTCAGTTCTGTCCTTGGTCTGGTTAGCAACCCCTCTACTGGCATAGGGGTTTATATTTAAGCTGGTGAGCTTATCTGTAATGAACACGTGGGGTATTGTATGGAAGCCTTTGCAAGGTCCAGCTACACTGCGTGGATCACATTACCATCATCAATGACCTTAATGACTGTTTCAAATGAGTCAAACATGTTTAGGGGGCAGGATCTGCACTTAAGAAAGCCACACTGGGTAGGGTCCAGTGTCAGTAGGTCCCCAATATCTTTATGTCTGCGGTACATGCTGATCCTTTCCATAGCTGTGCAGACCAAGCTTGTCAGGATTCTGGGGTGGTAGTTTGCAGTATCCATTCAGGCAACACCTTTGTTGAGAAGGACCACTGTTGTTGTACACTGCTCTTTGGGTACATATCCTGTGGTAAGGCTGACATTGAGCAGTAGTGTGATTTGGCATTCCATTCTTCTTGGAGTCCATGTTCTACTCAGCCCAGGACACCATCTCATACCATTGCTGCTGTGTGTTTTGCTTTGTCGATGCTGGCTGTTACCTCAGCATCTGCAATGTCAGGGGGCCAGCAGTCTGCTGGGATAGATATTTTGCATTCTGGTGGGGGGGGGGGTTGTACTGCATCTGTCAAGTTGGATGTTGGCAATATGTGTGTGTGTGTGGTATGTTGTTTGTGATATTTGAGTGCTTCAGAGCATATCTGTGAATTCCCAACAAGGTTCCTACCATCAGTTAAGAAAGCCTTGTGATTATCCTTAGTGTCCTGTACAATTTGTATCTTCATAGGTTCATAGGTTCATACTAGGCTATCCACCCTAGGGCATTTATATGCCTAGCCAGAGTGTGTGTGGCTTTTGCCACCCCTTGCTATGTGAATATTATGGCCATTTATGATTTACTTTACTCTGCCTCTGTCTGGACGCGACACAGTGAAGACCCCAGTGTACATCTACGATCATCCATCCACTTGGCAAGATTCCTGTTGAAAAGTGTCAGTGAGGGGCTCTGCCTAACATGGAGTGGGATTCTGTTCCAGGGTGTAGGGAGCCTCAGGGTTATGTATCTGTCCCTCCAGCACATCCTATTTCATTATGTGTTGAGGTTGACATCTCTCACTCTCACAGCTCCAATGGCTTTGGGTTTTCTGGGGTGGAGCATATCCATTACTCCTGTGTTGGACATGGCCTTGTACAACAGGCATACAATGCCTCTGTGTAGGCAGTATGTGACTACATTCATCTGGGGTGTCTACAGCCAGGCAGCATATGACATATATTTGAGACCCTTTATCCTCTTGGTGAGGTACCTTTAAGGTCTTTCTAACTGCTGCAGGTGTCAGGTAAGGTACATCCCAAATGAGGCATTGTACTAGATTATGGGTCTGATAAGAGAACAGTATAGGGGCACAATGACCTCTGTTGATGTAGTTGTGAATCCTTTCATGATACTGTGTCCGATATAGACAGTCTTCTTAGCCACATTGGCAATGTGAGTGTCACATAACGGGTTACTGTCCACATGTGTCCCTAGGTCCCTGATTACTCCTTCCATACATAATGGTTTACCACCTATGTGGTAATTTGTGAGTACCTTGTTTGGTATTTGGTAGGACATTCATACTGTCCAGTGTCTTCAGGACGGCTGGGTGGGGTTCCTGTGTGTGAGAGTGTGGTCTGTAGCATGCTACAGACTGTAACAGCAGTTTTGCCTATGGTTAGTTGCACATGGGTGGTCTCTGATGCTTCGTGCATTGTCATTTACCTGGACGTATGGGTGTCTGTGCTGAATATGGATACTCCCCCCTCCTTTCATGTTTTGGTCCGGGTTTTGGGGCCATAACGCATGATATGAGGTATAACCTGGTAGTGCTGGTGTGCTGTTAGGAGGCTTGCTGCAGGTTTCTGTCACTGCAAGGACATCAATGTTCTCCATACTGGGGAGGGCCTCGGGAGCATGCATATTGAGGTTTACACGTCTGGCATTGGTCAGCATTACCCTTCTGTTTCTTTCCACTTATGTTTTCTAGGGTGGTGGGTTAGTCTTTTCAGCCTTGCCTACGAAAGGCTCTATGGAGGTGGCAAAAGCCTTATCCAATATCCAGACGCCCAGGGGTAACAGGTGCAAGCCATCCCTGGAACAGCAGCATGGCTTGTCAAGTATGACATCCCAAGCAGACAGACATTGGATCCCCTTGGAATGACACCAGTACTTGTGCCACTTGTTAAAGCTGGTCATTCTGTGTTTGTACTGTGGCATCATTCTTAGTGAGGGTAGGATGCTGCAAATGGTCAGTGTCATACTGGCCTGGACTACATAATCGGAGAGCTCATCTATGTCTCTTTTCATGTAGTCCAGGGAGGTACCTCTCAGGTCATTCATGCCAGCATGGACAATGACTGCATGATATTTCTACTTGCTTTGGGGTGACCTGCATACTAGTGTTATATGGCGTATTGTAGCAGCCTACAGGCAGCTTACTGTACTCTTCCCCTTGTTCAGTCTGGTGAGCGGGACAGCAGTGTGTCTGTCTATGGAGTCACCTATTACAACTGTTTCAGGCATGTTGTTTCTCCTTCTGGCCTGTGACTGTTTGCCACACTAGCTTTATGTACTATGTGTTGCATGTGCTATGTTTGGAGGATGTGGTTGCTTGAGTGTCTGCTTTGGAGGCCTCTGTTGGTGTGGTGTGTTTGTAATTAGGGCCTCTGGGAATGTTTTTCTGTGTTTATGTCTTTGGTTTGCAGTTGTGATAGGTCTATGTGGGACTGGGTTTGTGGTATGTGTGGTTACCTTCTCCTCCTGATTAGTTTTGACAGTACTGAGTTGAGGGAGCTCAGCCTCCGGTTTGGATAAATGGTTGCATCTCTCACATATATTTGTATTTCTTGGGGGGAGTTCAGGGTTGTCTGTGTACTTGGGGCAGGTGTAACATTGCCTCAAGATTCACAGATTCAACTTGTTGTAGCTGGCCTTAGTGAATTGTATGTGTGGACATATTTTATTGCCATACTACTGATCACTGATTACTTCCCTTTTTATGTTTGCTGTATCATGTAGTAGCTTCCTTATTCTCTTGCATGGTTTGGTAATGGCTGGAGTCCACCATGCCAGATGCCTGTGTGTATGGCATTGTGTCTTGGTTTTATTTGGGATTGCATAATCCAAGCATTCCTGGCAGTGTTCATAGAATGCCTATATAATAGGTTCTGAGGTGTGGCCCATATTTTGCACCTGCACAGGGCCTTTAATGAATTCCACATCAGTTTGGAGGAGTGCAACTTTTGCTTTACACATGTTTTTCACTGTGGTTTTCTGGCCAGGGACTGGGGTCGGGATGTGTATATCCAGTGTGATTACTCTATGGTCTGGTCTTACCAGTGAGGGATACACTTCTCATCTTGCCATCCAGTTCCCATGTTGCTGATTATCACATCCAGTATGCTTACCCCTCTTGTGGGAGTGGTACGTTGTTCCTGGGCATTTTGGTTTATGGATTCTAGGAACTTTTGTCCTACAGTGTTGGAGCTAGTATAATTCTCCCAGTCTATGTCTGGGTATTTTCAGTCACACAATATAATGTGGTTTGGAGGGCTTGATATATTCATGTATTCCAACATAGGCCAGGTGCAGTTCCTGGTGTTAGGACAATAGTCTATAGCAGGCTATAAACTGGGAGGCAGTTTTAGCCGTTGTTACTTGACCATGGCTAGTCCTTGCTGCTTCTTGTTGTGGTACCAACATGGGGGTGTGGTTATCCTTGACAATTATTGCTAGTCACCCTCCTTTTGTAGCTTGTTCCATGTTTTGAGGCTGTACAGCCCAGTATGAGGTGTAACCTGGTAGTGTTACGGTGCTGTTGTGAGCCTTGACCCAGTTTTCTATTACAGGACAGATATCAACATTCTCCATACGGGGGGGCGGGAGTTTAGACTGCATGCATCTTGCTGTTTAGACTTCTGGCATTGGGTAGCATTACATCTAGGTTCTTATCCCTTGTGATACCTATGGAGGTGGGCTTGTGTTTTGAGCCTTACCTATTCAGGGCACGCTGTGAGTAACAGCAGCTTTTGCCAGTATCCATAAGACCTGGACTGATAGGTGCACACCATCCCTAGCAGGTGGAGCATCATGTCATGCTCAGCATGTCATCCCAGGCTGGCACACATTGGATCCCCTTTGACTAACTGCAATACTTCAGCCAATTATTGCACTTGATCATTTCATCGTCATATTGTGGCATCATGCTTGGTGATGATAAGATGTTAGTCAGGGTCATCAAGTGTGCATATACTACATGGTGTTACATTGCTTAACACATGGCATTCATGCCTCAGGTGGTGCTGCAGGGTTGCCTTTGTCGGATGCACATACTACACTCCCTGTACATGTTTGAGAGCAGGTCATGTCATTTTAGGCATCCCTGTTATTATATGAGTGAGTCAGAGAGGGGTATCATTCCCAGGGTTCCTACTGTGCCAGTGTATGTGCTATGCGTTGCCTCTTTGCAAGGCCAAGGCATACTGGGCATGCCTCCTTCTGCCTACTGGGGCAGGCTCAGGTTGTTCCTCCTCTGAGTCACGCCCTGCCTGTGATGGCCTTGGCAATGGTAGGGGGCTGTTTGGCCCGGCCCTATGCTGGTCATGCTGCAGCTGTTTTCTCAAGATCATATTATGTAGCATAGCACATACCATGACAATTTGGGTACATGTAGTTGATGAGTACTGCAAGGCTCCACCAGATGTGTCCAGACACCGGAACCGTGACTTGAGCAGCCCAAACACACGCTCTATTACATTACGTGTTTATGCCTCATTATGGCGTTCCGTTCAGGTGTGTGTGCGTTTCTGATGGGTGTCATCAGCCACGGCTCCAGTGCATAACCTGCATCCCCCACTAGGTGTCCATGTGGGATGTCCCAATTGGCAAATGTCTGGTACAGCTGCGTCAAATGCCAGATAAGGGAATCATGGTAGCTCCCAGGGCAGCCAGCGCACACATTCATTATTATGCCCTGGGCATCACACATGACCTGGCAGTTGATGGAGGGGAAGCCCTTGCGGTTAATGTAGGCCCTACCCTGCTCACCGGCTGGTGCTTTGATGCATATGTGCGTGCAGTCTATTGCACCCACTACCTCAGGGTATTCTGCTATTTTCTGGAAGAGACGCATATTGCTGGCCAATACTTCATGGGCATTGGGGAAATATACATGATCACCGACATGTGCTGACATGGCATCCAGGAACTGGTGCAGTACCCTGGAGGCTGATGCCTGTGATATCCCCATCATATCACCAGTTGGTCTCTGGAAGGTACCTGTTGCTAGTATTCTTAGGCCAACACATACCTTGGTTTCCACTGGGATGGGTTCCCCTCTGTTGGTTCTGTGTGTGAGGCGTGGCCTGCACAGCTCGACAATTTGCTGCAGGAGGTCTCTGTCCACTCTATAGCGCTCTACTATCTCCAGCTCATGTAACCCATGGTAGGTGACTCTGGGCCTGTACACTCTTCTCCGACTCCTCACTGTGGGTTGTCTGGCACCATTTGCATTGTCACCACCCTCAGCAAGTTGCCTATGTCTCCTTATGACAGCTATGGCAGCCCCTAGCATTTCTGCTCTGAGTTCAGCTTTTTCAGTTTTCACTTCTAATAGCTTACTCCTGTCTTGCAGTGTCCTGCACTACTGTTTGCAGAGTATTAAGTGCTTGGCTGAGCTACTATTCTGCCTGTGTAATTGCCTGCTTCTAATTGTTTTCACCTGCTAGCTCCAGCAGTATTCCCTGCTAGCTTCCTACTAATTCTGTTGCTTCCTTTTTCATTTCTGTTTCCTCAGGGGGGAGCAACGCGCATACCAACAGAAACACGCTCACAGTGGCTTACATGCATGCACACAGGCTTACACAGTTCAGAATCTGCTTATTCAGGTTGAAACATGCACACACCAGTGCAAACAGTCTTACAAGTCTGCCAACAGGCTCCCACAAGCTCAGTCTGCCTTACAAGTGCACACACTGCCCTACTCACGCTTCATGGTGTGCATACGTGCGCATGCACACCCAGCAAGAAACTTTGGTGTAAGCAACAGTGTACACCTTCCATTTCTTGACTTTCCCATGCTTATGTTGTGGCACTCCTCTTTCCATGATATGTGTCTGACATCTGTCAAGTAACACTGACCTCCAATGAACTGCATTTCTTTCTACCATTCCCCCCTGTGATGTCACTTATCTCCTACTCTATTGCTCCCCTTATGTATCTCTTACACTACTCAGAATGTGCTCATTTGCTATGTGACAGGGGAATTCAGTATCCTAACACTCATTTACATCAGATTGCCTACTAATGCTTAGTTACATGTCTTAGACTCAGCTTCCCCCCTTAGCAATCACTAAACGGTGGCCATGTTGTTTGTGGTCTGCTGGTTCCTGCATTGTAAATCCATGTATTGCATAAAACCCACATTTGTGGGTTTATAACCTTCATTTTTATGTTTTATACAGTGCAGCCCATTTGCGCGGGGCTGCGCTGCATTTACTGAAAAAAAATATTTATTTTTTATATTTGCATCGAGGTACCTGGCCAATGGCCACATATTTGGCCATTGGCATGCTGCCTGATGCATATGCACCCTTTATTTGGAGCTGACATGGCTCCATTGTGTTTTTTGCAGAAACATACTCAGTTGTCAACCGAGTACATTTCTGCAGCTAAAACGGCTCTTACACGGGCTGCTTTGGGCTTCCTGGATCGCTAATCTACCTCATTTGCATGCCTTTGTGCTGCAAGTGAGGTGATTAGCATATCCACGCCCACTCCATGTAAGAGATGTTTTAGCTGGTCTCTTATACAGAATTTAGGGCAGTTCTTGGATCGCGAAGGCTGCATGGAGTCTTACACTACTCTTAGACTCCGTGCAAGCCTTCGTGAATCCTGCCCTGTGAATACTCATTTACAGAGTTCTAAACAGTTTGTGCTTTTTTAGTGTTGACATTAGCACGAGCTGCTCTGAAAAACTGGACACATTTCAGTATAGTGAGTATGCTTACCTACATCCTTGATAGACCCTGCACACACAGGTATATTCTGCATTTGGGTAGGGTTGCAGAAGTACAGTAAGTAGTATCATGTGGATTTTATCTTGCTGGACTTACAGGATTGCTGTGTACATGTTAGTTTATCAAGGCATGTAGTTTGTCTGTGTAACTCCCAACTGTCGACCTATCCACATGATAGCCAGAGAATAGCCTGTTATTTTTTGTCTGTGCACCACGCAGGTCTTTTCAGCAACAGAGCAATGGCATTCTTACAGTTGGTTGCTACCAGTACATGCCGACATCCATTTGTATTTCAGTGTTTTATTCGTACATAAGGGTATGTTTCCAAAACTCCTTCCAAAGCTATTTGCACAGTGTGTAACAGCAGAAAGGCTAATATGCCTCTGTGTTTCTGCCTCTGGCCCAGACCTCTCGACCAATCAGGTACATATTTGAACAGAATCAGGGAAAAGTCAAGAAAAACTCAGGGACATTCAGAGACACCTTTAAAATATTATTGACATTAAGTTGAAATATTGAGGCAATCAGAGCATATAAATTAATACACCTTTTCTGAAGTAAAAGAAGTGTATAACTCTTAATTATTGTCATTATTCATTAAGTGTAATTCACCACCTTTCTGCCCAAAGTCACTAGTTTTAGGAGGGATTCAGAGGTACAGAGCTAAAATTTGGGTCACAATCAGGGACGTCCTTGAAAATTAGGGACAGTTGAGAGGTATAGCCTCTGCCCTAAACAGATATGCAGTGTTTGTCCTGCTGTGATACTGTGTGGAGTTGTAAGGTGATGGTGTAACATTATTTCCTGCTAGAATTGCTGCTTCTCTTATCACAGTTATGTAATGTAATCCCACAGCAACTGATGGTCAACATCCACAGAACAAGTTGTGTGGTATGGTATTCCTAATTTTCCTTTACAATCACTCATTCTGATGCATGATATAATTATTTAAGCACCAATGTGATGTATGTGTACGGTGGCTTAGTGGTACTTCATGTTGTGTAGTGTGTGCAAGGTCTGGTGTTTGAGACTTACAGAAGTGTTTTATTTTATTCCTGAGTAGAACAAGGGCCCTCACATACAGAGTGACTAAGGCACTTTTAAGCAGTTGTAAGCGGGTTTGTGTGGGTTTGTGCAATGCTGCACATTGCTTAGCCAAGTGCAAACAAGCACAAACCCGCGCAAATCCGCTAACTACTGCTTAATAGTGTTTACTCCTGCTCACCCCTGTGCTAATTTCTTTGAAAGAAAAGAAAAATGGGGAGATAGGAAAGTGGTGAAAAGGGGCACAAAGAGTGAAAGACAGTATGGAAAATAGCTTGGGATGTGCAGGATGGGTGTAGGGAAGATCCATAGCTGCCCATTTCTTCAACAGCAACAACTGTGCGTGTGCAATAAATTTGGAGGTAGATATGAGCCCTTCAACCCCTGTGAGAGGGGTGAGGACAACAAAGTATGTTGTAATGCCAATTAAATAACATTTCATGTGTCCAGTGGACATGTCTGCAAAATGGGCAGCTATGTATGGAGCGTATTTTTTTTTTTGAGCAGATTGCCCTTTTTTTAAGTGAGAGTGGAATGTGGGGTAGGGGAAGTAGGTATATTTGGGGAGGTAAGTTGGGAAGGTAAACAGACAAGACAAACAAGATGCATACAGGGGCAGTATATGACACATGTGGTGGGTGAACATCTTTGATGGGGAGGGATGTTTGGAAATCGCAAGCCCAGGAGCCCCCAGATGGAAACAATGGGACTGAGTTCCCCACCCATGGGCAGTCACCACTGCACCTTCATGGCCCAGAAGGTGGCTGTGCTGGGTCTGTGTACGAGGGGCAGGCTGACCCATGAGTTGCGCACTCAGGCCTCAAGCTGGCATAGATGTTCTGCAACAGAACGTTCAATCTCTGTATGCACCACAGCCAGGACCCTATGAAGGGTAATAGGTGCCTCTCCACCCACACTTGCACAGGGAGGCCAAGCCCTATCCCCTGCAATGCTTCCACCAGAAGGTGGCACAAGGCCAATGGAGGAGGAGGTCCCAGACTGGGCACTGGATCTGCTGGTGCCAGGTGCCATGGCCAGCTGAGGTGGGACAGGTGGGTCCACTGGGACCGGCCTTCCCATACGAACTATGTTTTGGAGAGTTTAATAAAGATATGGGTTAGCAACAGTCAACAGCATTGCCAATTAGTTATAACAGCATCCAGAAGTATTCCCATTAACCCAACACACCAGATTTTCAACAGTTGAAAAGCAACCATGACACATGCATATATAGAACAACAGTGGACATTACAACAGCATGGAGGTTTAATTGATGGCAACAGGCCACCAGTATTGTGGTATTTTAACAGGGCACATGCATATTAATAAATGCAAATATTTATAAACCAATAGGGCATATGTCCCAACAAATGTTTTGAGATTAGACATACCGATTGAGGTATGGAATTGCATTTTCTATGCACATACAGTAGGGTGGAAAAAGTTAGCTCAATTAACAACTTATATATCCTTCTAGTTTTCACTACATCCCTATTAACTGCAGTTATATGTTCCTTACATGTATTATTACACTACCCAATGTCCTTATATTGTGCAATTGGATTTTGCTAGATCATTATATACATGGGCTGTATATTACATACAAACTTTCCAAGATGCAGATGTTACTGCAACATATTTTGAGAGTTGCTCACACACACTACTGCTAAGATGGTACACTGACATCTCTACTTTCATATAATTATTTAGATATGTTCAGGTGAAAGTATCAGTTATATGTTAACAGCTCCCTACATTTCTGGCAGCACACTGACATTTCTGGGGAACACAATACCAAGCTACTCATGTGCCACATTAACCTGTACATGCTGGCCATGAACCAACAGTTGAGGGCTGTACATATGCATACAAGCTACTGGCACTCCCTTCATCCGTGTTATATGGATCCACCCAAGTGTGGGTTGACACTGCTTAATACAACACTACTATTTGTAGACTGCAACAGTACAACAAAATATCAAAGAAAATTACACAGACGCACTCCATGAATCATACATTTATTAAAGGATTATTACACCTTTATTTATTGGGTTAAAAGACTTTTTGAAGGCTTTCTCATTTATTTTATATAACAGTACATGCAGAATAATTACTAACCTGCCTCATGACACAGCCTTTGCAGCCTATCTTCATGAGCTTTCAGGTTCATAGCCCGGTCACCTGCAGCTGTGAAGTAAATGCAGTGATATTGAGACATACCTATCCATAGTATAGACAAGCATAGCAATTCTTAACTACTTAATACAATGGCTATTTACTCAGTACTGGGGCATTAGGCATCATACGGGATTCCTAGATGCACCAGTCCAGTTCATCCCCCTATGCCGCTTCAGGTCAGAATAATGGTGCCTGACCTGCTCACCAGTCCAAGGAACACCAGTGGCACTGGTGAGATCATGGGCAAGACTGTTCCAGGCCTCTGTTTTATATTGGGTACCCTGGTACTGGCCCTGCAGGAGTCTTTCCTCATGTTTGTGGATGAGGAGCCAAGCCATAATTTTGGACTCCTGGATGCCCCAGTGTTGCGCTCTAAATTGAGTGCCTTCACCAACACCAGCCATGCTGACTGCAAAATGAAGCTACAACCAGTTATAGCAAGTATTCCCACCTGTGGAGCTTAAATATTCCTCATTTCCCACACTTATTTGTGATTGGCCAGTTTTGCAAATGCTCAGCTGTGGGCATGCCTGCTTAGCTGATGTTGGGAATGTTTAAAATTCCTGTGATAGATATGTGTCTGTTGAAAGTGCATGTTTGTGAAATACTGTCATGGCTTAGTGGTTAAGTACTGTGGCTATAGTGCACAGTATCCTGAGCTTGAGCCCTGTCACTGCTTTTTATTTTCCTGCTGGGCAGACCTGACTGATTAAGGAACAGTAAAGCAAGTGTGAACGTGTTTAACTGACTTTGCCCGACTTTGCCCAACTTTGCTCAGTGTTGCTCAACGTTGCCCGACGTTGTGCAGCTATGCGCAAAGATGTTGCGCTGGTTAGCACAGTGCGCAGCTACACGCAATTTATTTAAATATGTTCAATACTGGTAAAATGTGCTTAGCAATGCTTTATATTGCTTAAAATAGGGTATTCATGCCTCAGAATGCATAAACATTTCACCTTCATATATATATATATATATATATATATATATATATATATATATATATATATATATATATATATATATATATATATATATATATATATATATATATATATATACATTGGGAGGGTGGCCTAATGGTTAAGGTGTTTACCTTACAAACACAAGGAACAGGGTTTGAATCTCACAGGGGATAACTAGCTAGACTTAAAATGGCTCACAGGGAAGTTAGCCTAGTACTAACCTATGAACTATATATGTATGTGTATATATATATATATATATATATATATATATATATATATATATATATATATATATATAATTCATTCACTTCTACATTTCAATGCTTTTCACAAAACTTATACATAAAAAATGTCAGGAAATATTTTTGTATACAGATTTCCCATAGAAAATGGAACATGCAGTAGTAGGACTCAAACCAGGAATGCCTCCTCTTTTTGCGAAGGCTGTAACCACTACACTATCGCTATGTTGCTTCATTTGCATATATATTTTTTATTATCCTGTTCTGGTGTCTAAGCTGCTAACTGTAGCTAAGCAATGGGCAAAGCCACACAAACCCACACAACTGCGGGCAGCTATATCGGAAGAAAAGAAAATTATTTTTATTTTTTATTTTGTAAGTTGTTTAACATATGGGGGAGTGTAGTGTTACATTGTACACATGTGAGCGGACTCACTCATGTAACTGGAAGTTGCGGCATTTCTTCATTGCAGGGGCATGGATTTTTGGACTTCTCGACAGTCCGACACACACCCTAAACTCATCCATGATCCATGTAAGCTTTAGAGTTGAGGCAGCGCACCCTCATTAATATGCATGGCATGCTGCCATCATACTCTTACACTGGCGCTTCCATGCAAGACTAATCTAGTCTTACAAGGAAGATTAGTAAATCCGGGGGAGTAACTATTACATTTGTAATAGTTTGTAAACAATTTGCAATATCTCAGCAACCACTCAAATTACATGCATAATGTCAGCAACATTTTATTCATCTACCTGAAAGCTTTCATATAAGGCTAAGGTGTTCTGTCTGTGTTATCTGGTTGTTCAGATATTTAGAAAAATGTGAACATTATATCTATATAAATTAACATCATAAAGACAACAGTTAATATATATTTAGTCGCTCTAGACAAAGGCCAAATTTTAATGTAGTTGAGTTTGCCATTGTGTAAGCTTTAAGATAAAATCTTAAAACCTTGTACATAGCATGTTTTTTGAGTTATTGGTGCAAATATCAACAAACAATATTTGATGCCTAGAGGGGTCAGTAGGAGTTAACTGCAGATGCCCCTGGAGGGGTCACTTGGATGTAATGAGCTCAGTTCCTTTCATTTGTCTTACAAATTGCAAAAGACAAAAAATGAGCTGGATAGTCCCCTGGCAACCTTCTTTTGGGGTCACCTGGTCTGTGAGAGGCCCAACTAGAAAGTACTGGGTACCCCCCTCTTACCTTGGCCTCCCTTACCTTTCCTGCCTTCTGCCATAAAATGGAGTTTCCACCAAGCACATCCTCTGCTAGCTTACATACAAACCTAGCCTTGCTAGTAGGATATGTGCTTGGCTAACTTGTATAGCTCTGCATGAAAACCCTGCAACCCGCCACAGAGTGCAATGAAAGTATTGCATGTGTGGACTGGGAGTACAGCATGCTTTTGTAGGTATCTACATATGTCCATGTGATGGCCTCTGCACCAATTGTTAGCCAGAATTTGCTAATTGCATGCAGCAGGGTTGTGTACTGATTGCAGTTCTCACTGTGATTTCAGGACAGTGCTATAAAAAGGTATGTGAGATAGGCATAGCCCTTTCAGATTTTAAGGGCAGGGACCATGCTGGTATGCTGTGGACACTGTTCTGTGAGTGTAAAGGTTAGTATCTCTCATATTTCTGGCTGTGTTGTAGATTAACATTTCTCCATTAATTTCTCCAGTTTCCTGTACTAAGTGTGTATGTACACAGACACCTAAGACTACTACTACTGTTAATGTGGGTGTGTGTGTGCTTTCCTGTGGGACATGTGGTGTAACTGGTGTATAGCAGTGGCTCTTGCACTTTGTTTCTATGGCTTCAATATTTGCCCTTTACATTCACTACGTGTATGCCTGCTAGGTGTCTTGACTGTAGTGTGTTGCTGTGGCTTTCCTATTTTCCATGTACATTCACACCTTGGAATGCTTGCTATATCTGCTAGGGTGTTACTGCATGCAGTGTGGTCTGGGCATGGTGTGGGCCTTGACATCTATTAGGGTATTTGAGTATGCTGCTGAGCAGGCCCCAGAGACTCTCAGGTGCATCTTTTATCGGCCTCATGGAATGGTACATATCAGTGGGGTACACCTATTAAATTGTCTGGTATTCTGCAGTTGTGACTGTGGGATAGCATGAGCATATGTATTACTACTCTATTTCTGCCGTGCAAGTGGTGCATACTTTCAGTACTTCATAGTTACCATTGCATGTGTTGTAACACCTTTCTGCCTACTGTTTGTACATTTCACAGGGAGTCTGTGGGGCATCCCTGTAACTCAGTCAGTGTTGCTATGTCTAGGCTCTTAACTATTCAAATATGGCAGTGTCAGACCTCTCAAGTGTACAGATATTTGCAGGTTGTCCACATTTGTGCCTCATATTTTGGTCAATATCTCATGAACAGCTCTTTCTGGCAAATCACTTTGGGCTCAAGTCAGACTATAGTGACAAACATTTAAGTTTCAGACTTCATACCCTTCCAAACATCCAACAAAATGCAGAACCTGTTACTCTCTAAACTGTCTAAGTTTGTTGTAACATTATTTGGAATGTGTCCCTGTTTTTGGCCCTTTGCTTTACATTTTTTATTACTTGGTCTGGATGTGTTCCTGTAAGATGTTGTGGGGTATGGGCAGTGATTATCCTGCTGTGAGTATGTGTGTGGCTTGCAAGGTGCTACAGTGACATTATTACCTACTAGCTACCAACTAGCATGGCTGTTTCTGTTCACACACTACTATTATAGAAATCCACTAGATTTGACAGTAAATATACATGATATGCTTTGTGTACTACACATCCTATATTCCCTTTACATTCATTCCTACTATTACATGATATATTTATTGTAGCACAATGTTCTTATATAACAGTCATGGCTTAGTGGTAGGTAATGCAGACTACTGTTTCCTGGGTTCGGGACTGACAGTGGGATTTTATTTTGCTTTTGAGCAGACTACAGGACTTGTCATTCAGAGTGACTAAGGCACTTTTAAGCAGTTGTAACCAGGTTAGCACTGGTTTGCGCAGAGCTCCCGCATACGCACTGATGTTCAGCTCCACGCACACCCACTTACAGCCGCTTAAAAGTGCTTACTCTTGCGCACACCCGCGCTATTTTCTTTGAAAGAAATGAAAATGGGGAGACAGGAAAGTGGTGAAAAAGGGGTCACAAAGAGGGTAAGACAGTAGGGAAACAAGCTTGGGATTTGCAGGAAGGATGTAGGTGAGGCCCATAGCTGCCCATTTTTTCATCAGCAACAGCTGTGCATATGTTTGTAATTTGGTGTGACATTTGAAACCTTCCACCCCTGAGAGAGGTGTGAGGACAACAATAATACTTGTTGTACAGCCAATTGTAATTGACAGTTTCCATGTCCAGCAGACATGTGTGCAAAATGGGCAGCTATGTATGGGGTGTAATTTTTTTGTGGGTACAGAGTGCCCTTTTTTTTTTTTCAGGTGAGAGTGGTATGTCAGGTAAAGGAAGTCGGTATAGCTGGGGAGGTAGGTTGGGTAGGTCAACAGAGAAGACAAACAAGACACATACAGGGGTGGTGTATGACACATGTGGGGGGGGTTACACAATTGACGGGGACGGATGTTTGGATATCTAGAGCCCATGAGCCCACAGATGGCAACAGTGGAACTGATATCCCCACCCATGGGTAGTTGCCACTGTGCCTTCACTGCCCAGGACAGGGCTGTGCTGTGGGCTGTGTAGGCTGGGCAGCAGGCACGCCCATTAGTTGTGCCACCTGTGCCTCAAGCTGGCATAGGGGCCCAAGAACAGCTTCCTGGATCTCCTTACGCACCACAGTCCGGACGCTATGGAGGGTGAGTGGTTGTTCTCCTCCGGCCACACTTGCAGAGGGGGGACAAGCCCCATCCCCTGCAGCGCTTCCACCCACAGGTGGCACAGGGCCACCAGAGGAGGGTCCGGACTGGGCACTACTGCCAGGTGCACTCGCCAGCTGAGGTGGGAGAGGTGGGTCCGCTGGAACCTGCCTTCCCTGTCATCCTATGTTTTGCATTATGTCATGACAGTTTCGGTTAGTAACATACAATACCATTCATAATTAGTTGTAACAGCATGCATTAGTATTCCCATTAACCAAACACCCAGATATTCAAACCATTGAACAGCAAGCATAACACATGCATAATTTGAACAGAAATACACAGTCCAACAACATGCAGGGTTGATTGATGGCAACAGGCCATCAGGTTTGGATGTATGAACAGGGCAGATGCATCAACGTACATGCAAATATGTATGACCCCAATAGGACAAATGTCCAGGGGTGTTAATTGTGATTGCACATACCAATTTCACGTGGAATGGATTATATGTGGTTATAGGGTAGGGTGAAGAAAATTTAATTAACACCTTCAAATACCAATACATATGCTGTACATTTCTAATAGCTGCAGATATACACACTACAGTTCTACCTACAGTTTTCTATGTGATAACTACTTCAAGTTAGTGATAGGAATGTTACTGCTACATCAATATACATTTTCATTTTTATTCATACACATTCATATCTGGCTCTGTTCGGCTACATCATCCTGCTACATTTGCTTTATATAGCTATAGACAACTGTGGATGTTCGGTATTTCAGACAACCATACTATCTGCATATTGCAGACTGAGAGCAACATATCCAAATTTTGGGATACACATTCCAGCTGCAGTAACATTTTCAACACATTTTGCAATTTGGTTCTGCTTGTCACATTCATTTCATTCTGTACTGACTGTAGTATACTTTATTCAGGAGTTATTACTACTTTATTGGTGGATTCATAACTTTTTCTCACACTCTCTTACTTGTTTTATTTTTACAATTCAGGATGGTACTTAATTCTAGGCTTTATTGACATGTTTTACCTGTAGTTATTACAATCCTTTCCAACAGTCTCACTTCTGTCATGTTTCTGTATTTCAACAGGTTTATATTTCACACGTGTTTTACTCAGCTTCTGCAGCTGTACTTTTTAGCCTGCTGCAGGTTATGTACTATTATATTACAGGTGGGACATCTTTATTACAGACTTTATTTCAGACTTTTTCATTTTTCTGTTTGGATTACAGACTGCATCACACTTTTGTAATCAAGCAATACTTGCAAACCCTTTTACACTGTTACTTGCACATTTTATTACTTAGTGACTACACTGCACTCTTTTGCTAACTGTCATACTTTTATATTTATTTACAGTTACAGGGAGAGGATTACTGACCTGCCTGGTGGCACAACCGCACCAGCCTATTGCCATAGGCTCTATGGTTCGCAGAATGGATACCTGCAGCTGTAATATAAATAAAGTAATATTGGAGTACACATCTCCATAATATCAGCTAGGTTAATTCTTACATAAATAATTAGATGTAACTTACTCAGTAGTGGGGCGTTGGGCATTTGCCGGGCCTCCTGGATCCAACGGTTCAGTTGGTCCTGCTTCCGTCTCTTCAGGTCCGCATGGTGGTGACGGACCTGCTCACCAGTCCTTGGTATCCCTGTGGCACTGGTAAGATCATGAGCCAACTGGTCCCATGCCTCAGCCCTATATGCTCCCCACAGGACCTGGCCCTGCATGAGTTGGGCCTCATGATTGTGGACAAGGAGCCAAACCATATATTTGGACTCCTCAATGCCCCACCTCTGTGCTTGAAAGCAACTACCCTCACCTACACGTGACATTCTGGCTGCAAGTTGGTTCTACAATCGGTTATGCTGTGTATTCCTGCCTATGGGGCTTATATATGCCATTTTTCCCGCACATATCTGTGATTGGCCATTTTGGAATTGTATAAGCTTCACCAAACCTGCTTTGTCATGCTCCTCCTTTCTATTCAGTCCTATATATTTGCTATTACTGCATTTCTAAGTGCTGCTGTCATGGCTTAGTGGTTCAGTACATTGACTATGGTGCATGGTATCCTGGGTTTGAACATGGCCACTGCTTTTTATATTTTATGACTGAATACACAGGCTAGGAGGTGTGTCTGTGTAAAGGCAGTTTTGTTACAGCTTGCTCAATGTTGCCCGTCGGTTAGCTTGTTGGTGCGGTGTGCAGCTCCGCGCAAATGGGTTAGGCTGGTTTACGTGTCATTTGGCTGTCAGCACGCATATTACGCTCAAATCAGCCATGGGCACACAGTTTCAGTGTGTTAAACCACTGCTCACCTACGGGCACTCATTTTACACCTGTTAAACCACTGCTCACCTACGGGCACTCACATTACACCTGTTAAACCACTGCTCACCTACGGGCAGATGCACTCAACTTGTTAAACTTTAGCTCAGCTATAGGCACATCTGGCATTTTTTATTATTTTATCTCACGTTTCTTCAAAATAAATGACCCATTTCATTACATTTTACATAAAATATAATTTTATATGTGTACATATATGTCAGGGACTTGTTTTGTGCTTATTTCACTAAAAATAAAAATTGATGTTGGGGGGGGCTCGAACCATGACTGCCTGCTCTTCAGCCGACATCTCTACCGCTACACTATTGCTTCTTGGCTTACTTTGCATATGTAGTTCTTATATGCTTTTCCACTGACTGCTAACTGTGGCTAAGTTACTGGCACGCCCGCACAAACGAGCTCACTCACGGGCAAACATCTTTACAATTTAAAAAAAAATATAACATGTTCATTTATATATTTTATGTTCATAGTCTGTGGGGGCATGTGTTGTGTTGTGTTTATTCACATTTCCATGGACTCTGTCGTGGGGGTTTACTTTTGGGACTTTTACTCTTCTGGGGGCATGTCCGTTTGCAGGGCTCAGCCTATGGACACATCCCCTACTGTCTTCCATGGACGTGTAAGCCTTAGGTGTGATTCAGCATGCCCTCATGCATATGCATGACATGCTGACATCACACCGTTTAACTGCAGCCTCTGTGTAAGCCTTGTAACTCTTACACGGAGGCTTTGTGAATCCTGCCCACAGTATAACAGTTCACAAGCAATTCTTGTGCCAAAGGAATACATCTCTATAACTAGCTTTGTATGGCAGTTAATTGTAACAATTGAAAAGAAAGTACATCTTTCTATGTATCTTGGGGTAGAATTTTGAGGGGTGAGTACATTTCTACACTGACAAGTGGGTACTGGAAGCAGCAACATTAGGTCTGAGTACAAAATGTAAATCTCTGACTACACCCCTGGCTTCTGATATAAGAACTATACCAACCTTCTGTCTTAAACAATGATGTCCACACCAAACAAGGATGATCTCCATCTCGGAAAGCTGAAAGGGCCATGCATACATGAGTCAGAAATTTATAGTACTGGGTTGCTATGACAGTGATTACTTCAATTACTACACAGCAGGCTGCATGCATTTAGCAAATGGTGGGCACTAATTGGTGCAGAGGCCATCACATGCTCATGTGCAATTCCTACAAAAGCAGGCTGCAATCTATACCAACAAACTCAATCACTCTATTGCAGAGGCTGACAGAGAGAGAGAGAGACAGAGAGAGAGAGAGAAGGAAAAAAGAGAAAGAAATATTACCAAATTATACAAAGGAAAGGTATGTGACACATATGTATTTACTGGCATGTAGTAGATGTTATTGAAGAATAGTCTACATAATGTGAAACATTCATATGTGGCAGCAGTACTTCTTTATGCACAGATGTTCTGCTTAACTACTGCTATGGACAATACTGTGTGTACCTGTGGGCAATGGGACATACCTATGAAAGGTGTAGCTCAGCATTAAATGTCAAAGATCTGATCCATGTTATCTGTGTTCTGTACAGTAGTGTGGCCAATGGCTGTTGGGGGGATTAGCACTGACATTATATAAACATGGGTGTGACATAACAACACATGCATGAAGTCATATTAAAGTGTAGCTTAGCACTGGCAACTGCTGTAGCAGTCTAGTATGCTTATCTAGCATCTGTTGCCATATATACCCCCCCCCCAGTGTTAGTCTGTGTTCATATGTGACACCTGTTTGTGTTGCAGCAAGGCCCAATAGTTCAGCTGTGAGGTCCAGGGACTAACAACAGTGTGGACCATGTGTGTGTATGCCACACACATACAGAGAAATATATATGTGTCATATATATATATTCACATCTGTATATGTGCATAGAGCAGGGGACATCTGGCAACTGTTTGCAAAGGGGGATATATATGTTGGTGAAGGTTAGTATGCGCATATTTGTATGTAGGTTTAAGTGTGTGACAAACAAGACAGCATACAGTGCTGGTATATGACATGTGGTGATTAAACACTGTGGGTGGTTCATTCAGTTTGCAATGTTGAAGCCAGTAAGGCCTGCTATAGCTACCAGGGCTGTGAACACCATCAATGCATTTATCCCAAGACTGTGTGATGTTATTACATTACTGTACACCTTACATCCTTTGTATAATTGATATTCTCACTATGAAAGGTGAAATGTATATGTGCCTATATATATATATATATATATATATATATATATATATATATATATATATATATATATATGTGTGTGTGTGTGTGTGTGTGTGTGTGTGTAGACAAATGGATGTGTATATGTATATATATATATATATATATATATATATATATATATATACACATATATATGTATATATACACATATATATATATATATATACATATATATATATATATATATATATATATATATATATATATATATATATATATATACTCATACACACCTACATCTACTTGTTGGAATAGATTCTCTGTACTCTTGACTGACTGTGATAGTCAATATGTTTGTGAATATGTCAAAGATATGTATCTGTGGGATAGCTTACTGGGAAACTGTTTATGTTATGGTATTCTGGGTCCTTGCTTTGATCCTAGCAAAAGATGTGTATTCTGTTGCTAGGCAGAACAAGTGCTATTGCATACAGTGTGATTAAGTCCCTTGGTTTTAACTAGGGTGTGTCATTGAAGGCTAAAGCACTACATGTATGATTATTGATTGGTACCAATGTTGAATACAAATCCTGTGTGTACTGTAGTACTAACTGAAGCTCTGGGCCTGTACAACAAAGTATGGTGTATGTCCACATTGCTTGCATCCACTGTTTTGTGTGGTCCCTGTATTCATCACAGATTACATTTCTCAAGATTAAGGTTGTGTAAGTACTGACACACAGTACTGTATAGTACACACTGAAAGCTTATCTGGGTTGTCATACCTTTGTGTCCTGTAATTATGTCTGACATGTGTGTGGGTATGTCTGTAACATGTCCTTTGACATATGTGTGGTAATACATATAAATGCGTATCTAGCAACATTCATAGTGTACTACAGCAGTATGTGACCTATATTCCCAATTGTGCACATATTTTGGCCACGGGTTTGGCATTAACACGTTGTGTGGTATAATATTAATACATTTACTGGACCTTACACAGATTGTGATGGATAATATATTTCTTTACACATCAGCTTGATGTATATCTGCTGTGACTAGGTGGTGCTTCGTGTTGCATACAGTGTGCCAGGTACTCTTTTATAGTCTTATATAGTGATTTTATTTTGTTGCTGTGCAGAACATGGTTCATTAGATAGAGAGTGAGCAAGGCACTTTCAAGCAGTTGTGGGGTGAGCAGTGATAAGTGGCAGTTACAATGTTTCACTCTCGGTTAGCTTATAGGTTGCTAAACTTCCATAAGCTGTGCTTTCCCTTCTGAAAAACCCACTTGCAAATGCTGAAATGTGCCTTATTCCGTCTGTAGCCCCTGACCTTTGTTTTGCCTAGTAACAAAATAAAAAGCATTTACTTGGAAAAAACACAACCATTCACATCACAGCATACATGATTTGCCACTAAGCCATCTTAGATATACATATCATTTATGTATTCACAAACATAACATCCAGTACAATCATACAACACTACAGAAAATGTACTCCAACATGTAGATGTATGTGTGTGAGTAATTATTGTAATCTGTGCTCAGGTACAACATATTGTATTATGTATGTAAGTATATATATATATATATATATATATATACATACATACATATATATATATATATATATAGCAGTTCAGTCATATCTGTACTGTATAATGTTAAATGTGCCATATGACTTGCTCAGACATATTTTTGTATTTATGTCTTCCAGGGATCATGGCCTACCACAGGAACCCAAGCTACAGTAGGGCTGAAGATGATATCATCACTAGCATCATGATTCAGCACTACCATGTACTATTTTCACGAATCAGCCAGGACCAGCAGGAGCATACTGCAATGTGGCAAGATCTTGTCCAGAGGGTCAATGAGGTAGGCCTGCATAACCGCACATATGAGCAGGTACGCCACCAGTGCAGTGATCTTCTCCGACATGTCCGTCAGCGTGCCGCTGATGTGCATACAGTACAGCTTGCAACAGGGGGTGGGGTAAGCATCCACCCCCCCCTTACCAGAGTGGAGGACCTGCTCAACAACAACAGCAGCAGACATACACCATGATGGAGGTTGGAGCCACCCAGCAAGCACACATGGAGCATGCAGGTAACATGGCATATATGTAGACTACTGTTATCTGTATTGGTAGATCATGCATATGTGAGATGTGGAGTGTGTTGTTCAAAGATGTGGAGCCTGTTGTTGTGCAATACTGATCATTTGGTACATAATCTGCAGCCCTGTGAATGTAAACTGTTGTTGTACTGTAAGATTGCAAACACACAGTAGCAATGCCACAGTTGTGGCCACTGACAAACTGTCTCATCTCTATGTAGGTACCTCTGGGGTGACATCAAGGCAGCGGACTGATGCTGGTAAGTGTGTTCTACATTTATTGTTGGAAATAAAAAGTGCATGCCATAGTTAAGGTGTAGGCCATGTACACATGTAACACACCTACCCATAATGCATGCTGTGCATGTTTGGTGAAAGAGCATGCACATCTCACTAATGTGATTAGCAGCCTCAAACACATGCAATACCAAGACCATCTCAAACAAATGTGGCTAGACTGTAGTGACCATTGGATAGGCACAGTTGATACTCAACATCCACTTAACATACACACCTATGTCATACACAGAGCATTTTAACATGCTACACATAAAGGATTCCCAAACCCTCTGTAAAGACACACTCCAGTATCCAGAATCTCATCCACACATTACACAGAATATACCTGAGGGAAAGAGGCCTATCGTTGGGCATTTAAACACTCTGCAACACACTACACATTCATGTCAGGGAATGCTCCTTATTGGCCTCCTTACAAACTCACGTAACAACTGGTTGTGAAATGGTGAATTTAACCAAGGTAGTACAGTTCCAGCACAGCATGACTTGTGCTGGTTTGTGAAACATTTGTAGCCTTGAGTGACCACCTGATGCTTCATGATGCTGGCCTATGGTACTATACCCCATCCAGTTATTGTAACCACAATACTACACATAGATGTCATTGCTACACACCATAATGATGCATGTGTGCACACATATGTACCTCTAAACAGTATGCATACCAATCACCATTTGCACAACTGACACATATATGTCTTGTGATGCTATTGAGTGGCTAGGTCATATGACACATATTGGGTATGTGTAATGTTTAAATATGCAGTTATGTTTTAGTCTGCCATGTCATGGATGAGACTGGTATGTCCACAATATGATCTACACTCACCATAAGTACCGTACATTGGGTATGTGGCCGAATGGTATTCTATCAATTATCCATGCACCACTGATGATTTTGTGTGAATACTCATCATGCATGTGCTAAAAATGTGTCCACAGTTAACACGTGTCCGCAATTATTTGCTAAAGACACAGAGGCTGTAATCAGCATTGGATACCTATCTGACACACAGATAGACATCCAGCAATGGTATGTACACCTGTGAGTTATGGTGCACAGTACATCACAGGGTTATGAATACCTGCACAGCAATGTTGTGTCCATGTATGCATTGTGTTCCAGGGGGAGGGCCATCACCTAATAACAGAACACATGCACCAAAGCCATGTATACTGTTAGTAACAAGGATTGACTACACTTGCACTGCATGCTGTTGAGCAACACATGTCCTGCATGCTGACAGGTGTGATATGACTGTTTTGCTTGTGATACTGTACTCCACCATCACCTGCTATTGTGTATGTTCTGTGATTGTTGGTGTTGTGTGTGTCTGCTTTTGGGAGGAGTGTAGTTTTGTGTGTGTGCATGTGTGCATGTCTGCATGTCTGCATGTGATCTGACATCATGTTCAGGTCTTAAAATGTGATTCCTGTTTTCCACTCACAGGTGCTGAGGTGGGGCTGGTTCAGTACAGCAGGGAACCTGATGTCACTGAGACAGACAGTGATCATGAGGATAGGTGTGTTCTGGCACAGGCAGGTTTGTCAGGGTTTGTTGTTGGGCCACCAATTGACAGTACACAAGTCTCCACCCCATCCATGCACACAGTTATACTGCCTGTACATCCATCATCACCATTGCCCTTAGCTGAGGGACAGTGTATGGTTGGCACTGGCCAGGACAGTGTGGTATCTATGGCACATGTCTCAGGACACAGCAGCCATAGCCAGATGTCTGGAATGGTACCACATAGGCAGATGTTCAGGGGTCTCATCAGAGCACTGCTGGTCATCATGCCCCTGGCAGACATTCCACAACTCTTTCTACCACACACATGTTCTAGGCTGCCATGGAGGCACAGACATCAATGGAGCGGTACACCAGACAGGGGCTAAGGGCACAGAGGGCTCATTACACCTCTGTAAATGACAGTATCTGTGACCTAGCAGGTGCCATACGTAACTACACTGAGGTCATTGATAGACGTTGGGGTGAGACATTGGATGTCCTCCACAATGTCATGTCCATGTGTCAGGACAGTGTGGGAGAGTTGAGACGTCATTGTGGATGTATGCCAGCAACATCACCAGCTGGAGGTCGCCGTGGACGTCCAGCAAGTGACAGCCACTCCCGTAGTGCCAGTACCAACAACAGCAATGTTGGGGGGGCTGTCCATAGACTGTCCTAGCAGACCATGTGCACGTGGCTCTGGCCAGTCCCAGCAGGGACCTGGATCCAGTGGACATTTGTCAACCTCTGAGGATAGTACCAAATCTGGATTAGTACCTGATACTGTCTGTAGCACCCCTGCCAGACACAGGTTCTGTATCCGTGGCCAGAGATGGTGATCTGTAAAGCCTGCCATGTACAGTCTGTAGCTCTCTCACAAATCCCTGTATATGGCAACCACATGGTAGAACTGTGTGCATGGAGACACACACACATAAACCAGAAACCTAGGGCAAACACATAGCCACACACGACATCAACATTGGCCCATAACAGTACTCATGGCCTTCACACATACACTCACACACACATGTTGATTGTATGGCTCAGTGTAGGCCTTTGGAAAACCAACAACACACCCTGTGCATATGATGAAACCTGTGCCACCTCCTGTCATCTGTAACATTGATGCAAGAACAAGTTAACATGGTGCTGATGCACAGGGTGACTTTAATAAAATATAGCAATGGTTGGATGTGTAGCATGTTGTCAGCAGTAAAGTGTAATGATATCCTTGAAGGTGTAGCTGAGCAGGCACGGTGCATTAAAGCTGTAATTAGCAATGTTGTATTGTGTTCACCAGTGTTTATTCCAATTGTGTTTTGTTTGCCCATGTGCCACTTGGCTGATGTGTGTAGTTGTGTCAGCATGTGCTATACAGTGGACAGTAAGTGTGGGGTGTGTGCAACACAGGTTTGCAGGTGTCCATTTGTGAACATGGCGGAGGTGCACTGTCTGCACGTACATGCATATTGGACACATGGGCAGGGTGACATGCCCTGTAATGGCCAGTGTTAACATTCCATAGTTTCTATTGGTGGCCAGTATGCATTGTACTACACACATTTTGGAACTTTACGCATGTGTGTGTATGACACGGGTTGACACTGTGCTGTGGGTGATGCTGTTGTTGCTATCTGTTATTGATTTGCATTACTAATGTTAACACTGTCCCAGCTGCATAATCCTTTAGTAGTGCACACTGTTCACCTACAGGGTTGCATGGACCATGCTATCACAAACACAAGAAATACTCACTTATACAGTAAAAGTGCATTAGTCTCATGGACCCCTGTCATAAACTAAATATATAATAGAAGGTGTGAAGTTGTACCAAAAAAGAGTTACATACCAAGAAGGGATAACCTCTCTGGTCAGTATCATTGGGAAAATACAAGCCCTCATTAATCATACAAGGCAAGCTTCAAAATACAAATTGGAAAGGATTCCAAAGACAACACTAAAGCTTTCTTTAGTGTTGTTTATAATCTAGAGGGGAAATATCAGATTGGGTCAGAGTTAATGTAAATGGTCACAAAGTACACTTATCTGAATGACATTACCAATATCTTGTCAGACAGTTTGAATGCGGATTTCACCACCCTGTTGTTACACAAGGGCCACATTCCTAGACCTGAAGAATGTAAAACCTGATGATTCACAGACACTCTAGTTAAAACATCTCTTTACCAAAGTCCAAACCACAGTGGCAATGGTACTGGACAGTGTCCCTGGCTGTGTCATACACAAGCTGATATATGAAGTCACCACTCACCTAAACACTCTGTTCAGATGCAGCCTCTATACAAGTTACTTACTTGTGGAATGACACACGGTAATAGTGTTCACAGTCCACAAGGGTTGAGCTACAACGTCTTCTTCTTCTTCTCCTTTCAGATGCTCCCATTAGGGGTCACCACAGTAGATCATCTGTTTCCATTTCTTCCTGCCCTCTGCATTTTGCACTGTCACACCATCCACCTACATGTCCTCTCTTACCACATCTATAAACCTCATCTAAGGCATTCCTCTTTTCCTGTTACCTGGCCGCTTCATCCTTAGCATCTATTTCACAATATACTCTGCATCCCTCCTCAGCACATGTACAAACCAACATAATCCTGCCTATCTGGCTTGGTCTGCTAACCTTCAAACCTGGGCTGACCCTCTAATATACTTATTCCTAATCCTGTCCACCCTCATCACACCCAGTGCAAATGTTAACATAAATTGATTAGGGTAGAGCTACAACAGATCCTGGAAACTCTCACCCTATAAGCCAGACAAATGTTATCTGAAAGGCTATGGAGCACAGCATTATGGAACTCATTAACAGAGACATTATGAACCTGCAAACACTGCATCATACCCACTTAGGTTCTCTAAAGGCCAGATCATGGCTCCTACACCTAGTAGACTTCAAGCCAGTTAACAAGGCTATAGGTGAGGGAGGGGAGGTCCACACAGCCAAGCTATAGCTCACCAGCAATTCATACCCATCCCACATTCTGGTATTATACATAACCTCAACAGACTGACTATAAACGATTGTTAGATGATGGATTGACAAATGACGCACAGATGTAGGACACACATTAACATTTGCAGCCTCCATGTACAATTCTATGCCAGTAACAGTGGTATTCACCTGCACTTAGTCCTGGGACCACTCCTGTTTGGCATATAGCTTTCTTAGGTACAAGCAAACACAGTAGGGATATGTCTGCCCACGTTTGATGAAAATGCATACTGTGGGCTATACTTTATTCTCCAGATGACACACACATCCTCCAAAAGGGTATCATAGAGACAGATACCTGGTCTCAAAATCATGCTGTAAAGCTATAAGCCAAAGAAAGCATAGATATCCACTTTTAGAAAACAAAGTATCCCCAGAGTAGGTAGTAGCCTCCAAAATGTGGAACAGGTACTAATGTATACATAGAGCCATGTGTATAGTCATCTCTCCTTTGATAATCACATTAACAAAGGGTTTTGGAAATCTCTCTGTGGAGCACATAAGCAATAAAGAGTTTGAAAACGTATGTCCTTTTGGAGAGCGTTATTAAATTTCTTTTGGTTCAACTCTAGTGAGTTTGGTGCTCTATTTTGCTATTTTTCAGTTTTCCAACCTTTGGATTTCATTTGTTGTGCTCATACCCTTATTTGGGTCTCCACGAGTGAATTTTTTGTGTTTTTTGTGTGTTCCTAGTACTGTTTATTCACTCATACCATCAGTTTTTGGTTTTTTTTCAATAAAGAGTTTGCATGCAGATCTACAGAGGTTGTTGCACACGTATAATAATTAGTCATCTTTGCCAGACTTTGCTTGCTTTAGAACAGGATTCAAATATACCTCAAGCATAAACCCTCACTCACACTCTTCAATAGAAACTGTGATGAGTGGATGTGAAACAGAAGATGTAGCACAGGGATCACTGCAGTGGCTATGCTTGTCACAAGCATACAGAAGTGACCTAATGTCTGGAAAGCGCCAGCACACTCTGGCAAAGCTAACAGATGCTTTCATGGAGAAAGCAGAGTACCCACCTATGAAAAAATTGAGGTTACATGTATGTATATGACTTTGCTCACACCTACCTTACATGGGCTATGCACATACAGTTGTCATTGTGATATGTCATAGACAAGAAGAATCAAAATCCACTCTACATTGACCAACAGTGCCTTTTACACACACAGTTAGCAAGTGCAAGATTCAAACTCCTACCTAATTACATTATGATACTACACAGTATGCATTTACATGACATGCTATACACATTACAGGAATTTCACCTTCCCACAGGTATATTTGTAGGATGGTGACATCATCAGACTTGACAAACATGAGTAAATCACATTTAAGGGGTGTGAGTAGTCTCCAAACAGGTTTCTCCCTCCCCAGGGAGACACACACACACAGTTGGCAAGTGCAGGATTCATACCCTTCCCTAAAATACTACAGCAATATGCATTTACATGACGCACTATACACATTACTGGGTTTTCACCTTCCCACAGGTGTATTTGTAGGCTAGTGACATCATCAGACTTGACAAACAGGAGTATATCACCTTTAAGGGGTGGGAGTAGTTTCCAAACAGGTTGTTCCCTCCCAAGAGAGACACACACACATTTAAATATTGCAGGAGTCAAACTCCTACCTAACTACATTATGATACTACAGCAGTATACATTTACATGACACACTATACACATTGCTGGGATTTCACCTTCCCACAGGTGTATTTGTAGGATGGTGACATCATCAGACTTGACAAAGATGAGTATATCACTTTTAAGGTGTGTGAGTAGTCTCCAAAAAGGTTGCTTCCTCCCCAGAGCGGCACACACACACTTGGCAAGTGCAGGATTCAAACCCCTATCTAACTACATTTTGATACTACAACAGTCCACATTTACACAACACGCTACTTACATTACTGGAATTTCAC
The DNA here is from genome assembly GCF_019279795.1 of Protopterus annectens. Taxonomy (NCBI): domain Eukaryota; kingdom Metazoa; phylum Chordata; order Ceratodontiformes; family Protopteridae; genus Protopterus; species Protopterus annectens. Next base: position 1,813,405,678 of record NC_056729.1, on the reverse strand, counting down.
CTTCCCACAGGTGTATTTGTAGGATGGTGACATCATCAGACTTGAAAAATATGAGTATATCACTTTTAAGGGGTGTGAGTAGTCTCCAAAAAGGATGCTCTCTCCCCAGGGAGAGACAGCCACACACATACACAGTTGGCAAGTGCTGGGTTCTTAATCAAAACTAAGTACTTCTTTACACTTCATCAAGCAATATGGAGTTACAGGGTGCAATACAGACATTACTCGCTGACAGTTTGCCCAAAGGTTTTTTTTTTTCACATTTGCTGACCTCAGCAGGCTTATCATACTAGGTGTATTGTGAGTGTATTGTATGCATAGGCCATGACCATATCATATATGGGTTGATGCACCACATGCTGGCACACACAGGGTCAAATCAGTGGCTAAGCTCTGTCAACCCAATACTGGACAAAACAGTCAAGAGGAGTAGGGTCATACAAGCACAACACCATCAGTCTCACATAGACCTACAATATAAGCACCAGTAAAAAACACACATAAATACACATTACCATACTCGGAGAATACAAATATTAATCTGAAAAAGAGAGAGTGTCCTCCTAAGCAGACAAGCAAGCAACATGCACCTCCACGCACATGCCAAAAAATGCATAATACACCAAAGCAGTGTGCCTGACAACAGGCCCTAAGGCAAAACAATATACCCAACACACTAGTAATAGGTGACTCCATAGTCAGGCACACAGATGTTCCACTCACTAGGCTGGACAAGGGGAAGGTTACTGTCAGTTGTCTGTCAGGTGCTATGATCCGCCACATAACACAAGCACTTAAATCACTCCAGAACAGGTACATATATGACGTGGCCTTTGTACATGTCAATGTGAATGATCTGAAACATACCTCCCAGGACAACATGACAAGAGCTATATAGTAGCTGTATGATCATGTAGCCCAGGCTGGTATGACCCTGACCTTGAGTAGCATCTTACCTTCATCTACATGATACTGCAATATAACAGAAAGATGATAAACGTCAACAATTGGCTGAGCTTCTGGTGTCATTCAAAGGGGATCCAGTCTCTGTCTGCCTGGGATGACATGATAGACATGCCTTGTTGCTTCACTAGATATGGTTTGCATCTGTCACCCCTATGCTTCTGAATACTGGCCAAGGCTCTTGCTGTCCCCATATTACCTTTCTTAGGCAAGGCTCAAAGGTTCATAGGTTCATAGGTAGGTACTAGGCTATCGGCCCTGGGGCCTATACAAGCCCAGCCAAAAAAGTACCCTGGCTTTTGCCACCCAAGAAAATTATGTTCCTGTACCACTGTCGAGCAGAGCCACAGAGGTGTTCCCCGGGGTGAATTTCCTATTTCCCATCCAATCATCAAGATTTTTCTTGAAGAGTGCTAATGAGGAGCTTTGTTTGATATATATAGGTAGTTTATTCCGGAGTATGGGAAGTCTCTGGGACAGGAATCTATCCCTCCGGCATGTTCTGTTTATTGTGGTGACAAGGTTTAGGTCCCTAGAGTGTGTAGCTTGGAGGGATTGGGATTTCCTTAAGTGGAGCATGTCCAACAGCTTTGGGTTTGACATAGCTTTGTACGTTAGGCAGAGATCACCTCTGAGTAAGCGATATGTGACAGAGTAAAGCTGTTTATTTTTGAGACGGTCTGTGTAGGGCATCTGCTTGAGGTCAGTAATCCTCTTTGTGAGGTATTTCTGCGGCCTTTCCAGTTGCTGTAGATGTCTTTTGAGGTACATACTAAAAGGGGAATTGTACTCTATAATGGGTCTAATGAGTGATGAGTAGAGGGGAACAATGACCTCTTTTTTTCTGGATGAGAAACCTTTTGTGATGAGGTGTGCCACATAGAAGGATTTCCTAACTACTGTGGCAATGTGATTATCAAAGGAGAGACTACTGTCCACCTGTGTCCTAAGGTCTCTTATTACACTTTTGGTGTTAAGTATACTACCACCGATGTTGTAGTTCATGGGTACAGAGTTTTTACCAAAGGGGAAGACAATGCACTTTTTGGCATTGAGCTTGAGGCTATGGCTTTGACACCAGGTATCTGTCTCAGTGAGGCCCTTTTGTATGATGGCCACATTGTTAGGAGTTTCGATTATGGCTCCTAGTTTTCAGTCATCTGCAAACTTCATTAGCCAAAGACCTTCTGTGTTAGCCTGTACTTTAGATACCAAACAGGAGAGGACCCAAGACTGAACCCTGTGGTACTCCATTTGTCACTGGTCTGAAGTCGGATTTTGAGTCTGCTACTTTCACAGTGTGGGTTCTTTCAGTGAGCCAGTTGGCAACCCATCTTGTGACATATGGATTTATACCTAGTTTAGTGAGTTTATCTATAATTCCAGAGTGGGGGATGGTGTTGAAAGCCTTGGCAAGATCTAGATAGGCTGTAATCCACCTTACCTTTGTCTACGGCTTTGGTGACTGCTTCAAAGAAGTCTATCAGGTTTAGGAGACATGATCTGCCTTTTACAAACCCAAACTGGGTGGGGTCCAGAGTTTGGAGATTACCAATGTCTTTGTTTATAAGTTCCATGATGATACGTTCCATGGCCTTGCAGACCAGGCTCATCAGGCTAATGGGGCGGTAGTTCCTGGGGTCCGTGGTGGCTTCCCCTTTGTGGAGTGGGATAACCATTGCTGTGTGTCATTCAGCAGGCACAAAGGCTGAGGTGAGGCTATGATTGAACATGGTACTTAGGTGGGTGCCAGTTCACTCTGTAGTTCATGTAGAACGCAGCCTGGGATGTTGTCTGGTCCCATGGATGCTGTGTTTCTGGCTTTGGAGAGTGTGGTTTTTTACTTGTGCAGCCATGATTACAGGAACTTTGCATTCTTCTGGTATAGAGATGGGCTCTTTAGGGGGTGAGACGGGGGTATAGTTAGCACTGAACCTATCTGCCAGGATGTTGGCAATATCAGTTGGGTCTGTATATTTAGTGCCATTGTGCTGTAACTCAGAGCAGATCTGAGTGTTGCCATTGAGATTCTTGACATAGCTATAGAATGCTTTGTGGTTGTCTTTAGAATTAGTGGTGATTTTGTTTTCGTAACTAGCTTTGGAGGATTTTATCAGGGATCGCAGCTTTTTTTGAGGCTGACCAGGGAGCTCCTCCACTCATGGGATTTTACTCTCTTTTGCAACAGTTTCTTCCTTCTGTTGTACAGTTTGTTTATGGCAGGGGACCACCAGATTGGCTTCCTTTTTTTGGTTCTGTTTGGGATAGCACAATCCATGCACTCATGTAAGTGCTTATAAAGTGCAATTGTGTAGGATTCAGTAGTCATAACTGTATTGTCCATCTACATGGGTGTCATGAAGTTCACCACTTCTGTCTTAAGAAGCATGAAGTTGGCTTTGGAGAATTTTTTTACCATGGTTTCCTTAATGGGGTGGGGGTGGGGGCAGAGTGTGGATATCTAGGGTAATTAGCTTATGGTCAGATCGGGCCAATGAGGCATTGACTTCAGGTGTGGAACACTGGTCACTCAGGACAAACCAAATCCCGTAACCAACACAAATAACCACAAAGTGAGCTAAATGCTACTCATTGCCAGAAGTCTCAGCCTCCAAATGCACACACTCCAGGCACTTCTCAGTATGGAGAATATTGATATCTGTGCAGTAACAGAAACCTAGTTCAAGGCTCCAGAGAGCACACCAGCACTGCCAGGGTACTACTCATTCCATGCCTTCCAGCATCAGAACCTGGATCATAGCACATAGGATGAGGATGTATCCATATTCATCAAGGATACCTACACCTCTCTCTACATGCTCTCTACAGGATATGTACCCATAGAATCTTGCACAGCAATGTTCTTCCCACTCCACAGGGGTGGGGCCACAACAGACCCTTGGCATTTCTGCTCTATGAGCCTGACGAGTCTGATTTGCAAGGCAATGGAGCCAGTCATAATGGAAGTCAACAATAAAGACATTGGGAACCTTCACACAGTTGAGCACACCCAGTTTGGCTTCATCAAATGCAGATCAAGCCTCCTGAACTGGGTGGATTTCTTTGAGACAGTTACCCAGGATACAGATGATTAAAAGGAGCTCCACACAGCCTACCTATATCTCGCTAAGGCCTTTGACACCATTCCCCAGTCAGGTATCATAGATGAACTCACAAACCTGGGCATAAATCTATACATCACAAGATGGATTGCAAACTGGCTCACAGATAGATCCCACAAATTAAGAGTTGTTGCTACATGTCAGTCTCTAAACTGGTAATAACTGGTGTCCCCGAGGGTTCAGTCCTGGGGCCCCTCCTGTTTGGTATATACTTCTCAGAAGTACATGCCAACACAGGAGGGTTGTGGTTGACTAAGTTTGCTGGGAACTGTAAAGTGTTTGCCATAATAGATTCCCCGGATGACACAAATATTCTCCAGAAGGGACTCTGCGAGTTAGATGTGTGATGTCAGAATCATGGCCTCAAGCTCAATGTGAAAGAATGCATAGTAATTCCCTTTGGGGAAAACAAAGTACCCACAAACTACCACATAGGTGTTACCCCCTAAAAACTGACAAGATAATAAGGGATCTGGGGACACAAGTAGATAGTCATCTTTCCTTTGACAACCATGTTGCCAAAGTGATTAGGGAATCCTATGTGGCCCACCTAATCAACAAAGGGTTTGCATCAGGATCAAAAGAGGTAGTGTTGGCCCTCTACTCATAAGTCATCAGACCCATCATTGAGTACAATGCACCATTTTGGATGTACTCGACTAAGCATATCCAGCAGCTGGAGAGACCACAGAGGTACCTCACCAAGAGGATTAATGGCTTCAAACAATTGTGTTATGCAACACAACTGGAAAAACTAAATCTGTTCTCTGTTGCATACCGCCTACTCAGAGGCAAACTCTGCCTAACATACAGAGCCATGTCCAACACATAACTGTTGAACATGCTCCATCTAAGGAAAACAAAATTGAGTCACACTACGCACTAGGGATATGAACCTCATCACAACAATGAATACAACATGCTGGTGGGATAGAGTACCATCCCAGAGACTTGCCTTACTGCGAACAGAGTCCCAATGTACATCAGACAGAGCCCCTCGCTGACACTCTTCAATAGTAACCTTGATGAGTGGATGGGAAACAGACAATTCACGCCAGGGATCACATCAGCAGCCCTACTAGAAAGGGGCTTAAGGTACTAACTATTAGAACTAGGGCTTAGGAGACTAACCAATGGGGTGGTGAAAGCTGCACAACTTTCCTAGGCTAATATATGCCTTTGAGAAGATAGTCTACTACATATCTATGAACCTATGTGACAGGTACATGTCTACGGATAGTAGATGTGTACTTCATTGTACAGTCATGTTGTACAGCAGGCACATGCACCACATACACTGTAATGCTTACAGATACTGGTGGCTATTATGTACAGTGGGTGAGATGTGCACCACATGTCTTTTGTGCCATTGAGATGTGTGCTGGGTGGGACAGTCCTGGATGGCTCCCTGTCATGGTCAGCCTCTTACACACATCTCTGACCATCCATCTTTGGCTTATTATACTATGTTCCCCCTACATATATAGGTACATCGGTAGGTAATAGGCTATCTGCCTGAAGACATATATTAGTACGGCTAGAGTGTGCAGCTAGCACCACACCTGGGGTTAGTTCCCTATGCTCTGTATAGTAGAGCTGATGAAGTGATCCATGTTGTGACAGTTCAGTTTTACATACACTCATCAAGGCTCCTCTAGAAGATTGTCAGTGAGGGACTCAGCTTAACGTAGGTTGGGAGCCTGATCCAAAGCAAGGGAAGTCTGTGAGTTAGTAATGTATCCCTCCAACATGTTCTATTTATTGTTGTGATGATTATATCCCTAGAGCATGTGGCACAGTGAGCTTGGGTTTACTTCATATAGAGCATGTACATCAGTTCTGCATTGGACATGGACCTGTCTGTTTGGCAGAGATCGCCTGAGTAGACTGTATGCAACAGAGCACAGATTGAGTTACTTCAGTCTTGTTGCATGAGGCAACTGTTTGAGGCCAGTAATCCTCTTGTTGAGGTATTTCCATGGTCTTTCCAGCTGCTGAAGGTGCCTCATCAGATTCATCACAAGTGTGTCGTGGTACTCTCTGATGGGTCTGATGACTGATGAGTAGGGGGAACCTCCTTTGACCTACATGCAAAGACTTTGGCAATTTTTGGGAACATATAGCATGATTTTCTAACCACTTTGTGAATGTGTTTCTGAACGTTGAGATGACTATCCACATGTGTCCATAGATCCCTTATTATTACCTCCATATTTAGGGTGTTGGCACCTATGTGGTATTTGTATGACTGTAGCTCGAGGCCATAATATTGACACCACATCTGTTTGACTGATCCCCTTTTTAAGGATATCTCTGTTGTCCCAAACATTGATTATGACAACCTTTTTGCAGTCATCCACAAACTTTGCTAACCATAGCTCTCATGTGTTTGACTGTGCTTCTGAATAGTATACACCAGACAGGAGGGGTCCCAGGACTGAGCCATGGGGGAAAGCAGTTGTTACCAGCTTACAGTCCAACAGGGAGACCACAATTCTTACCTTGTGGGATCTATCTGTGCCCCAGTTGGCAATCTATCAGATGATATACATGTTTATGCACAAGTTGTTGATTTTGTGGATACGACATATGTGTGGGATGTTGGAAAAGGGCTTTTCAAGGTCTATGTAGGCCGTGTGGAGCTCATTTCATTGATGTATGTCCTGGGTAACTGCCTTGAAAATTGTCTAGCAGGTTTAGGGACCATGATCTGCCCCTGACCAAACCAAAATGGGTAGGGTTGGGTGTTTGTAGGCTCCCAATAGCTCTGTTTATTAGTTCCATAATGATGGACTCCATGGCCTTGCAGATCAGGCTTATTAGGCTTATAAGACAATAGTTCCCATGGTCTGTTGTGCACCAACACTTGTGGAGTGTGCCAAACATTGCTGTAACCCATTCAACAGTTTTATATCCTGTACAGAGGGTGAGTCTCAACAGACTGTTCAGGTGCAGGGTCTGTTTGTTTTGGAGTTCACATATGACACAGCCAGGGACACCATGTCATCCCATAGATGCCGTGTTTTTAGATTTGGATAGAGTTGTTTAACCATTGTATATGTGATTTCTGGGTTTTCACAATCTCCAGGTATGGTAATGGGCCCTTTTGTCAGTGAGAGGGGGTAAATATGTATGAACCTGTCTGAAAAGATGTTGGCAATGTCAGTTATGTACATGTATTCATTTACAGTTTGCACTAACTCAGAACATATATGAGTTTACATTGATATTTATGACATAGCTAAAGAAAGCTTCATGGTTCTCTATGGAATCTTTGGCAATATTTTTGGCAGAGCTTGGCTTGGATAATGTTAGGAGTGCTCATTGTTTCTTGATGATACTGATCGGAGATTTATTGATCTTCTTTGTATTTTAACTTTCTTTGAACAACATAAGTACTTGTATTACATAGTTTGATTATGACAGGGGTCCAATATATTATATGGGTCTGTTTTCAGATCACTGTGTGCACAAGGCAGGATTGGTGAATAGTGACATGTGTTTGGAGTAAGAACTGCAACTGCCAGATATGTGTGGCCCACTGCTGTACTCAGACATGGCCTAAGTGTGTGGGCATGCCCAGTATGACCTTTCAGTATGTTGCTGACTGAAATTTGCTAAATTTGTTTAAGTGTGTGAGCATGCCCACTATGGGGATATATACTATATGTATGTGAAAAATCAAGTTGGTTTTTACTTCAGGGCTCTCCTTTGTGTTGTACATCGACAGGAACCATGCTGTGCCTGCAGAGCTTCCATGAGTCAAGTTGCATAGACTTAACATTTCTACATAGAGGGGGGACAGCTATTATTTGCACATTTCTACCCAGGGGGGCACACCTGATTGTTACTGTGGGTGTACATAGGATGAGGGGTACACCTGACACTTATACACATTTGCTAAGCCTGCACTGTTATGTCAGGTACTCCATTTCAGTCTGTACTGTTGCCTATCGTACTGGCTTGAGGCATACCACTGTACTACAGACCTTAGCTTCCAATTACACGCATATTAGTTTGTGACTTCATAGCCTACCCAACCCACATCACACTGCTTGGCCTGCTATCTGTCTGCATAGGCCTGGAGGGAGGTTACTCATATGCCTCTTCAGAGGGCATGATACAGCATTTGTTTGTGTTTGTGTTTGTCTACAATTGTCTTGCTGACTGTGACTGTTAGGTATGTGACCCCCTCCACTGGTATGTGTGAGTGACTTAAGTTGTGTCTGTGCCAATGAAATTCTGTCATGGCTTAGTGGTTCAGTACTGTGACTATAGTGCAAATTATCCTGAGTTTGAGCCCTGTCACTGCCTTTTATTTTCCTGCTGGGCAGACCTGACTGGTTAATGAACAGTAAAGCAGGTATGAGCGTGTTTACCCAACTTTGCTCGACTTTGCCCGAATTTGCCCGACTTTGCCCAACATTGCTCAACGTTGTCCGACGTTGCGCTGGTTAGCAAGGTGCGCAGCTACACGCAATTGTATTTAAATATGCTCAATACTGGTAAAATGTGCTTAGCAGTGCTTTATAATGCTTAAAATAGGGCACTCATGCCTTAGGTGGTGCTGCAGGGCTGCCTATGTTGGATGCACATAGTACACTCCCTATACATGTTTGAAAACAGGTAGTGTCAGGTTAGGCATCCATATTACTGTATGTGCGAGTCAGAAAGAGGTGTCATTTCCAGGGTTCCTACTGAGTCAGTGTATGTGCTATGCGTTGCCTCTTTGCCAAGGCCAGGGCATTCTGGGCACGCCTCTTTCTGTCTACTGGGGCAGGCTCAGATTGCTCCTCCTCTGAGTCACTCTGTGCCTGTGCAGGCCTTGGTAATGGTGGGTGTCTGTTTGGCCCTGCCCCATGCTGTTCCTGCTGCAGCTGTTTCTGCAGGATCATATTGTGTAGCATGGCACATACCATAACAATTTGGGTACATGTAGTTGGTGAGTACTGCAAGGCTCCACCAGATGTGTCCAGGCACCGGAACCGTGACTTGAGCATCCCAAACACATGCTCAATTATGTTTTTTGTTTGTGCGTGTGCCTCATTATGGAGTTCTTGTTCAGGTGTGTGTGCATTTCTGATGGGTGTCATTAGCCATGGCTCCAATGCATATCCAGCATCCCCTACTAGTTGACTGTAGGGAATGTCCCCATTGGCAAATAAGTGGTACAGCTGGGTCAGATGCCAAATGTGGGAATCGTGATAGCTTCCAGGGCATCCAGCACACACATTCATTATTATGCCCTGGGCATCGTACACGAACTGGCAGTAGATGGAGGGGAAGCCCTTGCGGTTGATGTAGACCCTATCCCGCTCATCAGGTGATGCTTTGATGCATATGTGCATGCAGTCTATTGCACCCACTACCTCAGGGTATTCTGCTATTTGGTGGAAAAGACGCATATTGCTGGCCAATGCCTCACAGGAATTGGAGAAATATATGTGGTCACCGACATTTGCTGACATGGCATCCAGGAACTGGTGGAGTACCATGGATGCTGATGCCTGTGAAATCCCCAGCATATCACCAGTTGGTCTTTTGAAGGTACCTGTAGCTAGTATTCTTATGCCAACACATACCTTGGTATCCACTGGGATGGGTTCCCCTCTGCTGGTTCTGTGTGTGAGGCATGGCCAGCACAGCTCAACAATTTGCTGCAGGAGTCTCTGTCCACTCTATAGCACTCCACTACCTCCAGCTCATGTAGCCCCTGGTAGGTTACCCTGGGTCTGTACACTCTTCTCCATCTCCTCACTGTGGGTTGCTTAGCAGCATTCACAATGGCACCACCCTCAGCATCTTGCACATGTTGCCTTATAATAGCAATGGCAGCCCCTAACATTTTTTGTCTGAGTTAAGCTTTTTAAGTTTTTACTCTCTTTGTATACTGTAGTGTTGCAGTGTTTCTGAGAAAAACATGGGGGAATGTTGTTTGCAGAGTTTTAAGTGCTGGGCTGGGCTAGTCTACTGCCTGTGTAATTGGCTGATTCTGACTGATTTCACCTGGCAGCTCTGCTAGTTCTCCTTGGTTAACTTCCTACTACTTCTTTTCCTTCCTTTTGCCTTTCTGTTTCTGCCCGGAGCAGCGCTGGGCAAACAACCTCAAATGCTTGCACATGAGTGCACATGCTGTGTGCATGTTTGCAAGGAGTTTCCTAAATTCCTAAAAATAGGACAACTGTAGGCACACCTCTTCCTATCCTGAGCAACTCAGGGCAAACACAAGCCACTGTGCTCCAATTAGCTTACAGCCTGTCTGACACAGCCCCTCATGATGTCACCTATATTCTAGTCTTCTACTCACCTACTCCTACTTTTACACTCTTGGACATGCCTCACATGCAGGGGAAAATTGGGATTCACTATCCTTATCCTCATTTGCATAGGATTGCCTACTAATGCATGGTTACATCTCTCACACTGAGCTCCCCACCCCTTAGCAACCACTAGTCAGTAGCCATGTTGTCTTCAGCCTGCCATTCACCTGCATGGCAGAATACGCTTTTTAATGAAAATGCCTATTTTTGGCTTTTTTAAATTATTTTCTTGGTTTTATAAGCGCTGCACATTTGCGCGGTGCTGCACTATGCTTAAACATCGGAGATTGGGGGAAAAAAGTTACATTTTTATATTTTTAAGCATTTTAAAATGCTGATGGCCTTATATTTGGCCATTGGCATGCTTTCTCAACTGTATGCATCCTTTATTTGGAGCTGTCATAGCGCCATTTATTTATTTATTTTTTTAAATTCTCTTTATTGCTTTATTAAATAATAACAGCAAGAAAAGCAATATACACCACGTTATGACAAAATATAAAATAGAAAAAAATATATCATAAACTATGTACATTTATACATTGCCCAACTATAAATAAAGAGATAAAACAAAATAGCAATTGGTATTACATAAAAGATCATGTAGTCATCCTAAGATGTGTTCGAAAAGTATTCTCCAAAATTCTTTAAGAAATGGTTTGTGGTTGATGTTGTGGAATAAGTATTTATGTGCTTTGAGGTGCTTAATAACTAGAGTCTTAAAACCTTCCTATGATAATATATGCCTATTTTTCCAATTCAAAGAGATATAATATTTAATTAGCATAAAAATAGAGATCAGCACTCTATAACTCCGTTCGGATAGACCTGGAGGTGGAATATGAAGTATGGTAAATTCCCAAGAAAGAGTAGACTTTTCATATCCAATTTTCTCCAGTAAGACTCTCAAAGCACACCATAACTTATATGTGCATTTGCAACTCCAGAAAACATGTAAAATATCATCAGTTTGGTTAGGGCAAAATTGACATTTAGGGGGGGTAATTGGGATAAATTTTATTGAGTATGTCAGGAGTAAGATACGCATTGTTCATTATCATGAGCTGTGTATATTTACGTTTTTTAAGGGTATGAATCTGGAACTAATTCTTATGGCCTTAGAAATCTGATTATGGTTAATAGAGGGATTAAGTTTTAGCCAAAAATTGGAAACAAATTAGCTCATTATGCATTTTAAGTGCCATAATAGCTTTGTAAGTATTTGAGATAATTTTTTTTTAAATAAGAAACAAATTCCACAATGCTTTACAGGTTGATATATCCTTATCAGAGACCAAGGAGTGTTCCAAGTAATTTGTCTTAATATAATTGTATATTTTTTAGGTAAATTCAAATTAGTTCTTAAATCCGAGAGAGACTGTTGTTTGAAAGGAAAGAGATCAGAAATAGAAGTGTTCTTGAGAAGGGGGTATTGTTCCAGATTTAACATATGCCCGTTCAATCTTAGATTAGGGTTGAGGTGTAGTGGTTGAAGTGTATTAAAGGAATGAATCAGATTCAAGGAACTAAAGAGGTTTTGAAGTGACCTTATATTAAATTTAATACTTTTTAGTAATTTAAAATTGCCTAAATTTTCTTTGTTCAAGAAGGGGAGTGCAGCAGGGTTTATGTTTAAAGATTTGGCATAGTTATTGTACAGGACTACCCAAGCAGGGGCCCAGGGAGAGTGATCTTTATTGTAGGAGGCGATATTTAGTATTCTACTTCCATTGATTATCTCATAATATGTTTTAAAGTCAGGTAGACCCAGACCTCCTTGTTCCTTAGGGAAAGTAAGTTTCAAATAACTAATCCTGACAGATTTGGGGGCTCAGATAAATTCTGAAATAAGAGATATAATATTTTTTAAAAAATTGTTGTGTAGTATACTCATTGTTGCATTAAATATATACAAGAATCTAGGAAGTATGTTAATTTTAATGATTGCTGTTCTGGCCAAAAAAGGAAGCTTAAGTCTGGCCCATCTGCTTAGGTCACCCTGGACACTCGACCAACATTTAGCCATATTATCCTGGTATTGAGCGGAGTTCGTCTGAGAGAAGGATATACCTAGATAGTGATGTTTTTGTTTAATATTTATACCTGTATTAGAGAATATATTAGGGGATGGGGAATAGATATTTATCGGGAAAATTAGTGATTTATCTCTGTTGAGTTTGTAGTTTGCCAGGTTAGAAAAGCTGCTAATGGAGGATAGGATATTAATTGGGTCAGAACAGGGGAGCTTAAAATAAATGTTTAAGTCATCTGCATATGCAGAGAAATAAAGTTTAGTGTTAAAGATACTAGGTGTGTGATGAAATGTTTTCTGTTTGATTACAAGGAATAACGGTTCAACGTAAAGACTGAATAGTAACGGGGAGAGGGGCAGCCTTGCCTAGCACCGTTGAGAATTTGAATTCTGTTAGATATCTGTTTGTTTATTTGTAAAATAGTGTATGCACTAGAATATAGGGTTTTGATCGTGTTAATAAATGAGTTTGGTATGTTGTAAAAAGGGAGACTATCGAATAGGAATTCTGTGCTAATACGATCGAAGGCCTTGGATGCATCAATAGCTAGAGCATAAAGGGGGGGTTTTACTTAGAGAAGAAAGAGAAATCATAGCTTCTAAAGATAGGGTGTGATCAATTGTTTGTCTGCCCATGATGAAACCAGATTGTTCAGGTGAAACAATAGTAGAGATAACTACCTTCAGTCTATTAGCTAGAATTGTGGCCAAAATCTTCATATCAATAGTAACGATAGAAATAGGCCTATAATCCCAGGGGTTTTGGGGTCAGCATTATGTTTTGGAATAAAGATAGTTCTAGAGGCATTCAGGTGTATGTCCTTAAAACCAAAGGAGGTAATATTGTTAAACAAAAGAAGCAAGGCTTTAGAAATTTTGGAAGTAAATGATTTATAAGATTCGGCCGTAAATCCATCTGGCCCAGGTGATTTATTAGGTTTAAGACTATTAATAGCCACAATGATTTCTTGCATTGAAATTTCTCTATCTAGAAGTTTATTTTGATTCTCAGTCAGTTTAGGGAAGGTTAAATTTAAAAAAAAAAGTTGTAACTCTTCTTTATTAGGAGAATTTTCCATAAAACTGTACAGCTCAGTGTATAAGTATTCAAATAATCTAATAATCTCGGTAGTTTTCTGATAATCCTTCCCCTGATAAAATTTTGGATATAATGGGAGATGATCTATTCAGATTTACCACTCTGGCCAGAAATTTAGAGGGGAATTGAGCCAAATCTGAGTAATTAGCCAAGGATTTAATCTCATAGAAGTTAAGGTTCTCCACTTGCAAAGATAAAAGTTCCTTTTGTAACCGAATCATTTGTTTCTCCAAATCAGGAGACTGTTTTTGCTGAATTTCAGTTTCTATCTTATGGAGTTTAGAGGTTATATCTAATTCCTTTTTGTTGAATAGTTTCTTATAGTATGAGGCTTTATTTATAAGAAAACCTCTGATCATAGCCTTGGTTGCAGCCCAAGAGCAGTCTAAAGGAGTCTGCATGGAGCTACTGGATTGGAGAAATTGGTCAAGATAAGACTCAACTTGTGAGAAAATGTATTCCTTCTTAAGAAGGTTAGGGTTTACACGCCACCAAATAGCTATGTTCTTTGAGGATCTTTTATCCTGCCATTGAATAGAGAGAGAAATCCTTGAGTGATCGGAAAGGTTTCTAGGGTTATTGGTAAAAGAGATATCTAGGTTATTGAATACCGAGGAAATCAAAAAAACCTCCAACCTAGACCAGCTTTTGGCACAGTCAGAGAAGAAGGTGAATTTGTTATTTTTATGAGTGGCGTTAAGAAAGATATAGGGATGGAATCGGTTAAAATCATCCTTCAGTTCTGATAAGGACCGGGTTGCAGAGAAATTAAATTTAGCCTTAGTATTTGTCCTATCATTTTTTGGGTCCTGCACAGAGTTCCAGTCACCCCCAACAATGTAGTAGTGATTAGGAAATAAAGCAAGTAAGTTATAGATCTGCATAATAAAATTTTGTTGACCTGAACATGGGGAATATATATTAATAATTAAAATAGGTTTGTCAAGGAAAGAGTACGTCGTAACAAAATAACACCATCTACCATCAGTATCTGATTCAGACTTTACTATGTCATACATACATTTATTTTTAATTATAATAGCAACACCTGCGCTATTAGATTTAGCCCCGGAAGCTATGATTTTCTTAACCCAAGGTCTCTCCCTGTCATGGTCTCATTGGTGATTTAGGAGATGCATTTCCTGAATAAAAACAATATTAGATGTGGATTTAAGAATTAAATGCATAAAGAGTTTTTTTTATTGGGTGCTTGTAACCCTTTGATGTTCCACGATTCTATATCCAACATTTACATGCTAACATAAGTAGATTAAGAGAAATATGAGAGATGGAGAATACACAACTATCTATCATTCTTAGAAAATGAAATAAAAAGGTTTGGGCAAGTATAAAAAATCCCTTCCTGCTTTAATCCCATGCCTATCCACCACCCCCTAAGCCCGGAAGGGGCTGGGATATTAAAGAATAATGTGAGATATATTAGCCTTTTACAGCAATTCTTTGGTCTCACCCAGAGGGAGAGACTGTTAAATCCCAGAAAGCTATTCCTATAACACCAGAATCTAAAATGCATAACTATCCCAAGCAGTTCTAAATACACTCATAACTCAGCTATATTATAGCAATAACCCACGCCTGGGTGTGGGTAATGCTAAATTTACCCACGGTTGGCGTGGTTTGGTCCCGAGGCCGAGGACCAAACAAAGCCAACCGTGAAATTTAGCATTACCACACCCAGAAGTGGGTTATTGCTATTATACCATGACATTATTTAAGAAAAGAAACTATTACTTTTCTTAAATAATGGCATAGTATAATGCCTGTTTACTGCCCTTCCGCAGATGTCTGGCATCCGGCAGTTCTGATGTACTGCGCCTGCGCAGTACATCAGAGTTGAGCAAAAGCAATGGAGAAAGCAAGATCTCCGTTGCTTTTTTTAGTGTTTCGCTATGTTAAATGAGTTTAACATGCGAGACAGTTTAAAATAAGCAACGGACATCTCCGTTGCTTATTTTAAAACTGTTCGCTATGTTAAACTCATTTAACATAGAACACTAAAAGCAACGGAGATCTTGCTTTCTCCATTGCTTTTAAAACACTGTCTCGCTATGTTAAATGGGTTTAACATAGCGAGACAGCTTTAAAATAAGCAACGGAGATCTCCGTTGCTTATTTTAAAGCTGTCTCGCTATGTTAAAACCATTTAACATAGCGAGACAGTGTTTTAAAAAACCCAGTTATACTAATTGAAAAAAGTCCGGGCGACCGGACCTTTTTCCATTAGTATAACTTGATTTACAACGGGCACGCTGGCCAATCAGCGTGCACGTTTTGGGGGGATCATGGTATAATATTGATTAGAACATAAGATTAAACAATAAGTGTGACAGTTAGCATATAACAGTGGGGTTATTAAAACAACCTTAAATGGTATTTATCTAAATGTTGCAAACTTTGTAAAAAAAACTGTTGTTAAATAACTGCCACCAGAATCTAATGGGGAGAAGCATCTTTCCCCTTAACGTAACAGATAAACCTTATGAGAAAGTAATAGTATTTAAGTCCATACTATAGTCCTAAAACAATGAAATAAAAGAAAAGATATCATATAGCTACAGGTTTAACTACATTCCTGTGATAATAAACATCCACCTGTGTAACTTGATTGATATTTCCTGAAAACAGAGTGGGTACATAGGCAGCTTTGTCATAACATTCTATATTTTAAATCTGCACTCTCATAACATGGTACCCTCAGCATCAGCTATACAGGATAATTACTCAAACTGACCTGTAAGAGCCATTAGTGTCGCCCCATTTTGTTTTGGATTATAAATATCGAAAAAATTAAACATCAATAAACCTAATTTGTGTGTTTCCCAGAAGAATTGTCAGTAGTTCCACCATTTAAGTGTGAAAAATACCCTGTGTTCCATTTGCTCTAATAGTCATCTGCCACAAAGAATGATATGATGTGTAGGTCTGCAGAATTATACTCAAAACTGATTACAATATACCATACAAATCAACTACGTAATGAGCTTAGTCCGATGTGCAGGGGCCATCATGTAACGTATCTGCATGAGCTTGGTTAATCCTTGAGGTGTTAATGAAAGGACAGCAGCCCAGCATAAGAAAAAAGAAGGTGTGATGAGCCGGCTGCAAAGTTTATTGTAACAAATTGTTCCATTGGCTTTTCCAGTGCTTGACATCTAAAATCAGGTGCTTAATTTAGTGTGCTTTTGTAATACAGAGCTAGGAGCTCTGTTTTATGTTGCCAGAAATTTAAATATAGCCCTCTTAGAAATATCATACACCCAAAGCCTGATGTGAAAGAAAAACTGACAAAACGCTCATTGAGCGCTACATGCATGAAATGTGCCCTTCTAAGCATCAACATCGTCTAACCAAAAACAGATTACCAGTCAGCTCATATTTGACTTAGATCGGTAAACCCCGTTGATTGCTTCTGGACAAGGCAGAGCTCCTCTAAGGTGTTGAGCCTTAATACATGAACACATCTGTTCCAAGTCATCCAAGGTTTAAAACAGAACTGTACTACCACTTTAAGAATCCTACGGATTCATGGGAAAGGTAGGGGTGAAAGTTCCTCTGGCTACCAAACAATATGGTGGAGAATTAGAATTGTAACTGCATTCCTAAGGATACCATGAGGGAACAGGACTACAAAGCGGCCTCTCAAAGCGCTGAGATGACTCTGAATCTGCACTGCAGTAAAGTGAGCCAGAAGCAAGACAAACTGTTCCTTTTTAAGGCTAGTGATCAGGCATCGCTCCAGGCTTTAGATAAGTTAATGCTTTTGTACAGCTGGTTCTGGACAGACTTTAAATGCTTGGAAGAAGTTTGCAGTTGCCTCCTTACTGTTTTGAGCCAAAAGTTTGGATCCTAGATGATAAAAAGTCAAAGTATTGGGATATCTCATCTGAAATCTAATTTGCTTCTTAATTAAGCGCAGAAAGTAGCAAGCTTTTGTCGTTCCATCTTAATCGGAGAAGGGAGATCAGATGAGAGAGATATTTTAGACCCATTCCATTCTATACATTTTTTGTTTTGAGCCGCTATTAATAGTTTACTTACATGCTGATAGTTAAGTATCTTCACATAAACAGATCTCGGCTTGTTTTTATCATATGGTGGTCTTGGGGCTCTATGGGCACGTTCAATTATTATTTGGTCAGAGAGAGGTGATTTATCCAGGAATATAGCCAAAATTACAGATATGTTTTCAAGCAATGTGAGTTGGTCTATATGCTCCAGTATGCCTCTTAAGATAATGTTATTGCACCTGGATCTAGATTCAAGGTCCAATAATTTCTGCTGCACGTCCAGAATATTTAAAGCATTAGTTTTTTGTTCTTTCTGTAGTTCAATTTTTATCTCGTTGTCAAACACCTTTGCTTCTGTTTTGTCAATTCTTGTGAGTATTCTGTCTATGGATTCACTGAAAGTTTTAAGCTGCTGAGAGAAGCTTTGAATTGCTGTTTGGATAGGCTGCAGGGCCAGTTTTAAATCTTCCATGCTGGAAGGGCCAGTTTTCACTTTAGCAGGTGGTTTTGAAGTTTCCTGTTGCTTGGCAGTTGTAGCCCTTTTAGGAATTACATCTTTCTCTGGAGATGATATAGCAGAGAATTTAGCTTTAGTGCTTTGAGTTTCCATGGAATCAGGTTCCCGTGACATATCAGGATTTTCCTTTTTTATTTTTCCTCCTTTTATCTCTCTTATTTTCAGGTGAGTGTAGGCCCAAGAGCCCCAGGCCACATGTATAGCAGGCAGCAGGACGGCAAGGAACAAAAGATCAGATTCAATCCTTCAGCCAAGGTCTTCTGTTACCAAAACCGGATGCAGAAACTTATATCAGGTAAGTTCCTTAATACTGAACAAAGGTTATTAATCGCTGATTTTACTTCTCTCCCAAGGGATAAGGTTGTTGTATTATTGAGAGTAGCAGAGCTATAGAGTTACACTGCTTATAGGATGGCAGCCATCTTGCCATAGCTCTGTTTAGCTATTTGCAGAAATGTACTCCGTTACCAATGGAGTACATTTCTGCAGCTAACACTAATCTTCCACGGACAGGTTAGTGTTTCCTGGATCACAAATTTACCTCATTTGCATGGCTTTCACCAGCAAATGAGGTAATTTGCATACCATGATGCTGTCCATGCAAGAGTAGCTTTAGCAGCTCTCGTGCACACCCCTGCCAGCTGTTCCTGGATCGCACGGCAGACATATCGCCAGCGTGAGCTCCTACACTCTTCTTGCACTCCATGCAAACTTTTGTGAATCCAGGGGACTGTGTTTACTGTGACATATAAAATTTGGTTTAAGACCTACAACCTAAAGAACACTACCACTATAAAAATATTTTGTGCTGAAGAGTTTGCCATGTATACTTCTTTCATAACCCCTATGGTTCCAGAGAGATGAACATTTGTATGAAATGTGAGGACATAATTTGATTCTGTCAAAATGTTTAGGCTCCACCCATTTGAAGTTAAAGTGCAAACATCCTGAGCTCTATTGATGTGAATGACTGATATGCTGAAGGTAAGAAGAAGCTGAAGGGCCAGGTATCAACAGTGCTGCCTGAATCGGTGTAGTGTTTAAGTGAACAGCTATGTAGTTCTGAAATGGCCTTCCCAAAATTCCTGCCTTGTAAGCATCTCCTAATAATTGGCTTCAATCATTCATGGCTAATTTGGCAATAAACATACGGCTGCAGCCATTCAATCCATTTTGAGGTGTCTATGTTTTATTATGTCAATTTTGATGGCAGTCTGATAGTATGTAAAGAAATGTTGTGCTCTAGTTATGTTGAGGAGTTTAAAGTAACTATAGACATACAGACAATGAACTAATAGTGAAACGGAAAATAGTAAAGTAATGTGAATGTGAGTGTTGCAACCAGCAGCAAGTCAACACGTCAAATATTGTGCAGTGTTGTTTATACACAGGTTGTCAAATATTGTGTAGTGTTGTTTATACATAGTTTGTCAAATATTGTGTAGTGCTGTTTTTACACGTTGTCAAATGTTGTGTTGTGTTGTTTATATACAGGTTGTCAAATGTTGTGTAGTGCTGTTATACACATGCTGTCAAATGTTGTGTTGTGTTGTTTATACACAGGTTGTCAGATGTTGTGCAGTGTTGTTTATACACAGGTTGTCAAATGTTGTGTAGTGTTTATACACAGGTTGTCAAACGTGCAGTGTTGTTTATACACAGGTTGTCAAATGTTGTGTAGTGCTGTTTATACACAGGTTGTCAAATGTTGTGTAGTGCATCATGTGTGATGAGGGGAATTCAGAAAATTGTGTGAAGGGGTAAATCAATCCTGAAAATAGGGACATACCTCCAAACGAAGGTACATGATGTGCAGGTTGAATCAGGACTGAAAATAGGAATGTTCCTCCAACACAGCAACAGTTCAGAGGTCTAGATTATAATAGATGTATTTTCACTGGTCACCCAGGGTTACTACCCTCAAGAGACTCACTGGGCTGACCCACAAATTATTGATTTAGTTTTGTAATGTGTGTCCGCATTGTCATGCTGCATGTCCATTCCATGTGGAAGTGTCACTCACCTCTTACTTAATCAGCAGAGTGCAAGCACTTGAGCATACTTGACAATGAAGCAGTAAATCATCAGGGGCTCTGATTTTTAGCTAGCAACTCTTTCATCATCCATCGACTTGTTGCACCTGGTTGTGGCTCTGTGTTAAGGAAGAGAGCATCCAAAGATTTAAGTCAACCACACAAGTGATCCATGCCTGGGACTCTGTATAATGCAACACAGCTTCCAGAAAGTCAAGTAGATTAATTGAAAATATGAATGCTGACAATATAAGTTTCTGAGCACTGAAACACTAAATCCACAATCCAGTTTGTCAAACTTCCTCCAATGTACATTTTTTAAACTGTTAGTTACTGCCTGTTGTAATGCTAGCTTATGTTTCAGCCTGGTGGGAACACATGTGCAATGAAGAAATAGTTTTGCCTAGACCTAATCTGTCTTATTTATACACTCCATTGCACGGTGCAGCATAAACAAATGTACTAATTATGCTAATTACAAAAGAAACTTGATGGATCGGCAATTGCTGCACTTCCAACAGCAGTTGTACTGGCAATGATCTCATCCGAATCCAACTGTCATTATAATATTTGCTTATTCTGCTGCTTGCAAAAAGAAATGTGCAGCTAACAGTTTGTGCTTAAAACTAAGCCGATGAAAGCTTAGGAACACAAGTTCCCCGGGATTCATGAAACTTGTGCAGGCGCAGGCATAGCGTAGGCAGTATAACACCAAATATGGCCACCGAGCGATTCAGGTACGATCCAATTCCATGTGCACTACCAGCGTACGCCAGATCTGCGCAGCTCTCGGCGTAGGTATGCAAATCACCCCATGCGCAGTACTGCAGCATGCAAATGAAGGTACATAGTGATTCATGAAGTGGCGTAGGCATAGTGTAAACCTACAGAAATGTAAACCAAAAAAAATGCTTTACATTTTGCCAAACAGAACATTGGAGCCATGAAAGCGGACCAGACTCATGTATTACAAAGTTAACATATGCCAATGGCTAAATATACAGCCAATGGCATAAGAAAAGATGCACAACACATAAAAAATAACATTTAATGTCATGACCACAGTAACGCAAAGTACAATCGCAGGGCATGTGTGCACAAATGGGAGCACAAGGAAAATAGATACAAATGTCATAAAATAGCAATGTAACACAAATCATGATTTTACCATAATATTCAATGGTATGCATGCTACACCACAACCGAGCTGCAAGGGCTGCTAAGGGCCTGTGACAGTGTTTGGCGCAGTTACTATGATTTAGCAGTCAATGCCATGCAAATGAGGCAAGTAATAGTGAATCGCAAACGTCCCGCCGGCCTAAGGATGTACCATACGGCGCAGTGCTACAACACTGAGGAGTGGTCTGGAGGAATACATGACATCAGCAGTGGGGTGTGCCACTGCAGCTGTAAGCACATTGGAGCAATGCAAATCCGGGCTGCCTGTTGCTAAGCAAAGCCGCAGGACAGGGGCGTGGATGTTAGTATAGCTTTGCTTAGCTGAGAGCACACATGGTGCTTGAACAGCCCAAAAAGTAAGTTTAGATGAAGACAATAAGGAAATGCTGCAGTAGTGTAATTGGAGTACAACTGAGCAATTAACACCTATTAACTCACAGTGGGACATTGATGGCAGCTAACAAGGCTGCTAGCAGCAACCTGCAGAACAGGATAGGGGAGGTGTCGGATTGCAAAGAAATGAGAACTGTAACCACAGAGCAAAGCAAACCTGCAGTAGATTGGCTATAGAACACATTTCGCAAGGCAACCCTGGTTCGGGAAAGTACAAAACAAGAAAGCAGGCTGCTGGATGCATGCCAGACAATGGGAGGGGAATCATTAACAAAAGTTGAGGCAAGGCCAAGAGGTAATCCACAGCAGCTAAATGTAATTCAACACCAAATGCAGCACAATAGCAGTACCTGTGGTAAAATACTTAAGATACCCTGCAACTCCGAATGTACATACACACCCTATGACATCATTAGTGTTCAAAGCACAATAGTATAAAGTGTGAAGGCACCTCACACACACTTGTGTATTCCCAAACACTGCACCATCAATGTAAACAGATGGGGAACTTTTACAATATACTTGTTGGGAGCTGCCATAGCTGTGATTCATCAGCATGTGTTGGAGACTGAAGGTGTTGTGGAGGATGATGCTGACAACCACCTCAGGCCCCGGAGGCAAAGAAGAGTGTTCAGACCAAGGGTAACCTACCAGGGGCTATATGATCTGGAGATAGATCATATCTTTGTGTAATACTATTTTGAACTGTTACTGTGTTTGGTAGTATTTAATTCATGTAGTAATAATTTTAAATTGTAGAGTTTGTTAGTTTTTTACTAATTTTTTTACTAATTTTTTATTTTTACTTATGCTGGTTTTCTTTCATGTATTTACTTCTGTGGAGCTTTTCTCCCCGGGCCTCTACTGAAAATGGAAATATCTCCAGCTAGACTAGTCCGGTCAACAAATGTAAAATAAAATAAAATAAAATAAATAAGATAGTAGAGCGTTACACGGTGGACAGGGACATCATACAGCAAATAGTTGAGTTGTGCCGGCCATGCCTGAGATCCAGAAACAACAGAGGGGAACCCATCCCAGTGGACACGAAGGTATGTGTAAGCTTGAGAATACTAGCCACAGGTACCTTTCAAAGGCCAACTGAATATATCATGGGGATCTCACAGGCATCAGCATCCAGGGTACTCTGCCAGTTCCTGGATGCCATGTTACCACATGCCAGTGAGCATATATACTTCTCCCAAACTCAGGAGGAGTTGGCCAGCAATATGCATCTCTTCCACCAAGTGGCAGACTACCCAGAGGTACTGGGTACTGCACGCGCATACATATCAAGTCACCACCTGGTGAGCATGGTAAGCGCTATATAAACCACAAGGGATACCACTCTATCAACTGCCAGGTCATGTGCAATGTCCAGGGCATTATCACGGATGTGTGTGCTGGCAGCCCTGGAAGCTACCATGACTCCCACATCTGGCATGCCTCACAGCTGTATCAGGTATTTGTCTGGCAGGACATCCCATATGGCCACCTTGTGGGGGATGCTGGCTATGCACTGGAGCCGTAGATGATGACTCCCATTAGAAATGCACACACACCCATGCAAGAATGCCATAATGAGGCACACGCACAAACCAGAATCATCATAGAGCATGTGTTTGGGATGCTGAAATCACGGTTCCATTGCTTGGACATATCTGGTGGAGCCTTGCAGTACTCTCCAGGCATGTGTGCCCACATCTTTATAGTATGTGCCATGCTACATAATATGATCCTGTGGAAACAGCTGCAGCAGGGACATAATGGTGAAGGCCCTCATATCCCACCGCAATGGCCAAGGCCATCACAGGCACAGAGGGATTCAGACCATGAACACCCTGTGCCAGCCCCAGTAGGCAGACGGAGGCATGCCCAATATGCTCACGCCTTGGCAAAGAGGGAACGTATAGCACATACACTGACAGTGTAGACCCTATGGACTGGCACACTTCTCCACCTGCACATACAGTAAAATGGATGGCACACACACACACAACCACCTGCAAATTGTAATGTATAGGTGGCCTACTGTGTGAATCCTACATAGGCAGCCCTCAACTATTGCACACACAACAGCTATTGGAACAAGGAAAGTCAACACCTGAACAGTAAATGAAGCTAACAGCATATGTTGATACTGTATGTATAGGTTCCTAGGTACATTGGTAGGTACATGCCCGATTGTCAGTGGCCATTCATCAGCCTAGGCAAAATGTGTCTGCTATCGCCACCCCATCGATTAACCAACTGTCCCTCTGTGGAGCAGAGCCAATTGTGGGATCCATGTGTGTAACCACTGTTCCCCACCTACTCTGCATGGATTCCCTGGTGTGTTAATGAGGGCCTCCATATAATGTAATCAGGGATGTAGTGCCAAAGCATGGGGAGTACCCATGACAGGTATCTGCCACCCCAGCATTCTCCAGTTATGGTTGTGTAAAGGTGTAGTGCATTACAGTGTGTGGCTCACTGTGACATAGATTCCCATTGCTGGAGCACATCCATTAAACATCACTTGGACATACCATTAATTGGTATCATCCATATATAAACTAACTGAGTTACACATTTGATTGCAGTATGGAGGAACAGCCGTAGTACAGTCCACATACAAAACACCATAACACTTGTACAAATCCCAGATGACCAAGTGGTAAAGCCACTGACTGTGTCGTGCATGTTCCCAGTTCCACGTCCTGCAAGGTCCGTTACGTAATCCCGATGGCACGAATATTGGATGTTGGATGCAGGTCATTAGAGCATGTTTAAGCACATGTTAGCAGGTTTATGCGGCGGCAAGTGACGGTAAGCGCTGTTTAAACATGACTACATGGATATGCGCAAAACAGGTCTAAGCTTTGCCGAATTCTGTGCAGTTCACGGTCAAAGATGTCCAGAACAGGTGAAACCAGCATTATTCACCCTTGTACTAATAGTGCCTGCTCTGAGAGGTAAAACGACCACTGCCAGGAGTAGAACATGCAACCATGTGCACAATCACCTACCACTAAGCTACCCGAGATGTACTAACGGCAGGTGTGTATTGTGACAGGTTAAAACACAAAAGGGCGGAGTTCAGGAAACAGTATACACCGCCATGTACCCAACAAAAGGTGTGTACACTCTCTCTCTCTCTCTCTCTCCTGTCTATCTATATATATATATATATATATATATATATATATATATATATATATATATATATATATATATAATAGGGATAAAAAGGGTGATAGAGAGATGTATACGGATATACATATATCTGCAAATATATAGATAGGTTAACAACATGCACACAACTATGGAGATACAAATAAATATGATACTGCCAACTACCGAATGCTTTACATACTGACACGCGTAATCACAAGGCATAAAGACTGAAAGACCACAGTACCGGAACACTAGAACCGCGAGTACTATTATCACAATGTTAAGGGACATTTAGTTATTGCTGCTGGTGCTGCGGTCCAGGTAGGTACTGTGTTTAAGTGTGTTTCTGATTGCTGTAGTGTGTGTAAGTGTGTATTCTGAGTGTGGTGTGTGTTTCCGTGGGACTGTAATGTGTGTGTGTGTGTGTGTGTATGTGTGTGTGTGTGTGTGTGTGTGTGTGTGTGTGTGTGTTTGCATCATGTGTCTCTTTGTGCTAACTCGGAGGTAGATTATTACAGTAGGTGTGGTCATAGCCGGCCTTAGGCATACAGTTACCACCTGTCCCACTTTGAGAGGGACAGTCCCTCTTTGGGCAGTTGTGTCCTGACAACAAAAAGGGCAAATGTACCGAGATTGTAGGACATAATGATGTCCCATATATTATGTAATAGTTGCATTAAATAGTTATTCCTGTATCTAAAATATGTAAATTGTACAAGAAACATAATAAGCAACTAAAGTGCTACAAGAATAAGGTTTTATTTAGGACAAAATTAAGTTCTATCCTTTGTACTGACAGTGGGTATGTGTCGACCTCTAAACCCTGATGTGTGTCCTGCAAATGTCCCACTATGGCCATTTGAAAAGGTGGCAATCCAAGCCAAAGAGGTTCAGTCATCAACACAACTGCAATGAGTGCAAATATCTGTGACAGAAATACATGAGACAGCTTTCATGTAGCAACATTTCATTACATATTGTCAAATAAATTATCACTACACATTCAAGCTGTGCCCACCTTACTGACGTGTCAGTCACAGGCACCAGTCCTGCTCAAATACAATAGTCAGTTCAGTTCTAATATTCACAAGGCCAACTATCTCAGAGAAAGGAAGAGAAGATTCAATGCCTCATACATGCATTTTCCTGACTCAGCAGATAATCATTAGTTTAAAACATAAGCTTGCTGATGAGCTACCTACAGGGGTCAGTTTAATCACACTGCAGCTCCAAAGCTTCAAGCAATTACATGAGATCATTCTCATGCCATAAATGTAAATAAAATAAAATGAATAATTTATACTTTTTATTTTAAACTAGCATATCATATATGCTTTTTATTTTATTTTCTAACATATCAATGTATTTCAGAGGGATTGAAGGATCAGCATGACCTGCATGCTATATAGCAACCAATTAACAATGGCTTAATGAATAAGCCTGAAATAACCATAGTATTAGTCTACTAAATGACAGGTCTTCAATTAGGGAAGGCGCTCCCCCACACATATGGAATATGTATAAATGCAGTCCCCACAAACCTTTATCTGCTATCGACACCCACCTACATCTCCCCCATACCCGAAACAATTGCAATACAGACTGTAATAACATCACAAACATCCACTCACTCAATGACATCTGCAGAAGTGTTAACATCTGAAAGGCAAGTGCCTCACAATCCCTGTGCATAAAATTATAACTGCACAATACATTATTACAAAATGACCAACAAATCCCCAGGCATCTGGCAGTACGTATACTGTGCACTCCCTGAGTACTTTAAACTCCCCACAATATCTTACTCACTCAATAAATACAGCACTACTTCTATTACATCATAGCATACCCATTCTCACTTCACATTACAGATACTTCTATTACATTACAGCACACCCATTCTCACTTCACATATACTTCTATTACATTATAGCACACCCATTCTCACTTCACATTACAGATACTTCTGTTACATTATAGCACACCTATTCTCACTTCACATTACATATACTTATATTACATTATAGCATACCCATTCTCACTTCACATTACAGATACTTCTATTACATTATAGCACACCCATTCTCACTTCACATTACAGATACTTCTATTACATTATAGCACACTCATTCTCACTTTATATTACAGAAAGAGATGTTCACAAGTGAGCACCTTCAGCTCTCCCTGCCAAATAAAATAGGTAACAGCTCTGCGCTAATCACATTTAAATGTCATTGCATTCCCATCTCTAACACTATTCAGTGCAAATGGTATAACCACCCACACCATGAACTCTCTTTTGGTGACCTCTCTATAAACATTGTCCATACTGTTAAGCAAACTTTAAATATATTCATTAATTAATGCAATTGTTACATATTCCATTGTATTTATTTTACAGTGTGTACACTTTGCACTTCATACATATGCAAACCTACTTTGAGTTATTTGTCATATAAGTCTGAGTCAAGCAAGTTCTGACTGAAAACAGTACAAATGATATATATAAAGATGCACTGGGCTGTGTGAGGCACCTTTTGATGTACTCGAGTTACTGCATGCAGATAAACTACTTCTCTTCCATTGAACAATACCTCATCCCATCTTTTTCTTGAAAATGACAAATTTCTACCCTGCTCTGTAGTAACGTATTAGCTGATCTGTGTATTGTAAAGTAACAGGAACACTTTGAAGTCTCAATATTTTATAGTAAAGGTTACAGATGCATTTGTGTACACAACTGTAAGAGGTAAAACAGTGACTTTTACTAAGTTATTTTGAAGTTTGTAGGCAGCTACAAGGCCTGCAGTGAAGGAGGCCACTGAGGAGCCTGCCCTAGTTTTCCATGTGCCGCAAAGTAAGGTCTGGTTAAATCATCATGGAAAGCAGCCCCTTAACAGCTCAGAGCTTGAGGCACTAGCTGCCCAACTCACACAAGAAGTGTTTTCCCTGGGTGGGCTTAAACCACCAACCTTTTGGTTGACAGCTGAAGGCACTAACTGATTGCACCACAGGGACATTAACTCTCTTTAGCCATTCCAAATGTATAACAAGAACAAAACCAAAAAATTCTTAGTCATGCTAAGGACTAAAACAAAACCAGGCTAAACAGTGTAGAAAAGTCTTATCCTCTTGGAAAATGTTATTAATATTTTTGTATTATTATCATGGGGATACAAAAAGACAAAAACCTATACTATAATAACTTTTGGAATAACAGTAAACAAAACCCTAAAATATTCTGGACAGCCAACCTTGCATCCTGGACAAGAAAATCAGCTCTAACTCCTCTTCCAATAATTCACCACTCAAAACTGCAATACAATTCAAGTCTTTCTCCATAGATAGTATAGCATTTCCAACTAGGAATTCCCCAAAGTCTAATATTAATCCTGCCCAACAGCCACGTATCACCACATCCACTTTCAACTTCAAACCTTTGTCCACATCCTATACAAAACTAATCTTAAACAAACTTAAACCAAGCTCATCTTCAGCTGATGACCTTCCAAGTGAGTACCTAAAAATAGCAGCCGATAGCATTGCCTGTCCTGTCTCAGTCCTTACAAATAGGTTATTCCAGAAATTCTATGGCCTATCTCTCTGGAAAAAAATCATACATTATCCCTTTGCACAAAGTAAGAAATTCAACAGACATTACTAAATTTAGACCTATAGCAATCTTGCCCCCTCTCAAAAATACTTGAAAAATGTATTCAAAAACAATTGCTAAACTATGTCCTCAGGAAAAACTCCTATCTCCCACATAACATGGCTTCTGTCCTTCCCATAGTACTAACACTGCACTTCTAACCTATAAACATAGATACTGTCAATAAAGACAGAAATAACAGCAAACTAGCCTGCCCCCTTATTTCTAGACTTGTCTAAAGCCTTCAATAGAATTTGTCACAGCAAACATCTACTTCAAATGTTCTCTTTAGGTCTCACTGTCAGCCCACCCTTCTATGGTTCAAAAACTACCTAGCCAATAGGTATCAGTCAGTAAAATGGCACTCCACCCTCTCTCCATACCTCTCGGTCACCACTGGTGTACCAAAAAGCATTATCCTCAGAACCCTCCTCTTTTAACATTCTCACCAACACCTTCCACACATCCACACACAGACCTCCCTAATACAGGTGACCCCACACTTATTTTCACATCTGACAATAAAAGTCATTAAGGAAGCTTTAACAGTCACTGAAGCATGGCTTTGTAACTCACAACTCATGCTTAACCCCAAGAAAAACTAAACAAATATTTTTTTCTCCACATCCCTCTATCATGAAAAAATGAAATTTAAAGTCATCTCTCTTTTGATAATACAACCATTGAAGTCACTTCTCAAAGCAAATTATTAGGGACGACAGTGGATGTTAATCTTAAATTCTACCTGCATATACAAAATTCCATAGGAAAAACTAGGGATGCTTTGCAGAGCCAAACACTTTCTCACTAACACAACTAAAACTACACTTGCCACTACTTATGTCCTCCCCACACGTCTTTATGGTGGTCCCATCCTCACTAACCTCCAGACTTCACAAAATGAAAACTTGAATGCTATGACAAAGTTGCTAAATATGCAGCACATACTCCTTTCAGAACTCACTACTGTACAGCACTGAAAACCTAAATTGGTTAGAACTGTTTCATCAACTAAGATATACACTGCTTCTTATCACCTGTAAAATTATCCAGCATCCATCTGCCTGTCCAGCAAAAATACCATTCTACAGAACTATGTTCCTAGCCAGTCATTACGAACCAGTGACCAAAAACTCCTGTCTGTCCACAAACCTACTGAATCTACTTGGGAATTGTCTACACTCATACTATATTGCTAAGGCCGGAACTCCTTACCTGTATCTATAAAGTCAGTAGTTCCCCTCCCAACCTTCAGAAACATTCTGAAAGACTTTCTAGCCAAAAGTTAACTCCATTCTTGATCAACACCTGGATAAACTATATCCCTAAATGTAAACAAATATCTTTTCATACCTTACATCACCTTACTCTCACTTCTTCACTCACTTTCTTACTTCTATCAATTTCTTTCCCTGCATTTCTCTATAAGTATACTAGAATCTTGTTTTTCTCTCACTTTATATTGCAGTTCCTGTTTGTATTATATTATAC
>NC_056729.1:1813355693-1813368193 GCF_019279795.1 Protopterus annectens | reverse complement strand
AATATTTTGCTTTTTTGGGTTTACTAGGTGACTGTTTTCCTTGGTAGTATGGTGGTGAGTATCTGCAGTAGGTTTACTAGCTGACTGTTTTCCTTGCTAGTATGGTGGTGAGTATCTGCAGTAGGTGTACTAGGTGACTGTTTCCTTGTTAGTATGGTGGTGAGTATCTGCAGTAGGTTTACTAGGTGACTGTTTTCCTTGTTAGTATGGTGGTGAGTATCTGCAGTGGGTTTACTAGGTGACTGTTTTCCTTGTTAGTATGGTGGTGAGTGTCTGCAGTGGGTTTACTAGGTGACTGTTTTCCTTGTTAGTATGGTGGTGAGTATCTGCAGTGGGTTTACTAGCTGACTGTTTCCTTGTTAGTATGGTGGTGAGTATCTGCTGTGGGTTTACTAGGTGACTATTTTCCTTGTTAGTATGGTGGTGAGTATCTGCAGTGGGTTTACAAGGTGACTGTTTTCCTTGTTAGTATGGTGGTGAGTATCTGCAGTGGGTTTACTAGGTGACTGTTTTCCTTGCTAGTATGATGGTGAGTATCTGCAGTGGGTTTACTAGGGGACTGTTTCCTTGTTAGTATGGTGGTGAATATCTGCAGTGGGTTTACTAGGTGACTGTTTTCCTTGTTAGTATGGAGGTGAGTATCTGCAGTGGGTTTACTAGGTGACTGTTCTCCTTGTTAGTATGGTGGTGAGTATCTCAAGTGGGTTTACTAGGTGACTGTTTCCTTGTTAGTATGGTGGTGAGTATCTGTAGTGGGTTTACTAGGTGACTGTTTTCCTTGTTAGTATGGTGGTGAGTATCTGCAGTGGGTTTACTAGGTGACTGTTTCCTTGTTAGCATGGTGGTGAGTATCTGCAGTGGGTTTACTAGGTGATTGTTTTCCTTGTTAGTATGGTGGTGAGTATCTGCAGTGGGTTTACTAGGTGACTGTTTCCTTGTTAGCATGGTGGTGAGTATCTGCAGTGGGTTTACTAGGTGATTGTTTCCTTGTTAGTATGGTGGTGAGTATCCGCAGTGGGTTTACTAGGTGACTGTTTCCTTGTTAGTATAGTGGTGAGTATCTGCAGTGGGGTTACTAGGTGACTGTTTTCCTTGCATGTATGGTGGTGAGTATCTGCAGTGGGTTTACTAGGTGACTGTTTCCTTGTTAGTGTGGTGGTGAGTATCTGCAGTGGGTTTACTAGGTGACTGTTTCCTTGTTAGTATGGTAGTGAGTATCTGCAATGGGTTTACTAGGTGACTGTTTCCTTGTTAGTATGGTGGTGATTATCTACAGTGGGTTTACTAGGTGACTATTTCCTTGTTAGTATGGTGGTGAGTATCTGCAGTGGGGTTACTAGGTGACTTGTTTTCCTTGTTAGTATGGTGGTGAGTATCTGCAGTGGGTTTACTAGGTGACTGTTTCCTTGTTAGTATGGTGGTGAGTATCTGCAGTGGGTTTACCAGGTGACTGTTTTCCTTGTTAGTATGGTGGTGAGTATCTGCAGTGGGTTTACTAGGTGACTGTTTCCTTGTTAGTATGGTGGTGAGTATCTGCAGTGGGTTTACTAGGTGACTGTTTTCTTGTTAGTATGGTGGTGAGTATCTGCAGTGGGTTTGCTAGGTGACTGTTTCCTTGTTAGTATGGTGGTGAGTATCTGCAGTGGGTTTACTAGGTGACTGTTTCCTTGTTAGTATGGGGGTGAGTATCTGCAGTGGGTTTACTAGGTGACTGTTTTCCTTGCTAACATGGTGGTGAATATCAGTAGTGGGTTTACTAGGTG
This sequence comes from Protopterus annectens, assembly GCF_019279795.1. NCBI lineage: Eukaryota > Metazoa > Chordata > Ceratodontiformes > Protopteridae > Protopterus > Protopterus annectens. The sequence continues at coordinate 1,813,366,430 of NC_056729.1, read as the reverse complement.
ACTTGTTTTCCTTGTTAGTATGGTGGTGAGTATCTGCAGTGGGTTTACTAGGTGACTGTTTCCTTGTTATTATGGTGGTGAGTATCTGCAGTGGGTTTACTAGGTGACTTTTTTCCTTGTTAGTATGGTGTTGAGTATCTGCAGTGGGTTTACTAGGTGACTGTTTCCTTGTTAGTATGGTGGTGAGTATCTGCAGTGGGTTTACTAGGTGACTGTTTTCTTGTTAGTATGGTGGTGGTTATCTACAGTGGGTTTACTAGGTGACTGTTTCCTTGTTAGTATGGTGGTGAGTATCTGCAGTGGGTTTACTAGGTGACTGTTTTCCTTGTTAGCATGGTGGTGAGTATCTGCAGTGGGTTTACTAGGTGACTGTTTCTTTGTTAGTATAGTGGTGAGTATCTGCAGTGGGTTTACTAGGTGACTGTTTTCCTTGTTAGTATGGTGGTGAGTATCTGCAGTAGGTTTACTAGGTGACTGTTTTCCTTGTTAGTATGGTGGTGAGTATCTGCAGTGGGTTTACTAGGTGACTGTTTCCTTGTTAGTATGGTGGTGAGTATCTGCAGTGGGTTTACTAGGTGATTGTTTTCCTTGTTAGTATGGTGGTGAGCATCTGCAGTGGGTTTACTAAGTGACTGTTTTCCTTGTTAGTATGGTGGTGAGTATCTGCAGTGGGTTTACTAGGTGACTGTTTCCTTGCTAGCATGGTGGTGAGTATCTGCAGTGGGTTTACTAGGTGACTGTTTCCTTGTTAGTATGGTGGTGACTATCTGCAGTGGGCTTACTAGGTGACTGTTTTCCTTGTTAGTATGGTGGTGAGTATCTGCTGTGGGTTTACTAGGTGACTGTTTTCCTTGTTAGTATGGTGATGAGTATCTGCAGTGGGTTTACTAGGTGACTGTTTTCCTTGTTAGTAGTATGGTGGTGAGTATCTGCAGTGGGTTTACTTGGTGACTGTTTTCCTTGCTAGTATGGTGGTGAGTATCTGCAGTGGGTTTACTAGGTGACTGTTTTCCTTGTTAGTATGGTGGTGAGTATCTGCAGTGGGTTTACTATGTGGCTGTTTCCTTGTTACTATGGTGGTGAGTATCTGCAGTGGGTTTACTAGGTGACTGTTTCCTTGTTAGTATGGTGGTGAGTATCTGCAGTTGATTTACTAGGTGACTGTTTCCTTGTTAGTATGGTGGTGAGTATCTGCAGTGGGTTTACTAGGTGACTGTTTCCTTGTTAGTATGGTGGTGAGTATCTGTAGTTGGTTTACTAGGTGACTGTTTCCTTGTTAGTATGGTGGTGAGTATCTGCAGTGGGTATACTAGCTGACTGTTTTCCTTGTTAGTATGGTGGTGAGTATCTGCAGTGGGTTTACTAGCTGACTGTTTTCCTTGTTAGTATGGTGGTGAGTATCTGCAGTGGGTTTACTAGGTGACCGTTTTCCTTGTTAGTATGGTGGTGAGTATCTGCAGTGGGTTTACTAGGTGACTGTTTTCCTTGTTAGTACAGTGGTGAGTATCTGCAGTGGGTTTACTAGGTGACTGTTTCCTTGTTATTATGGTGATGAGTATCTGCAGTGGGTTTACTAGGTGACTGTTTCCTTGCTAGTATGGTGGTGAGTATCTGCAGTGGGTTTACTAGGTGACTGTTTCCTTGTTAGTATGGTGGTGAGTATCTGCAGTGGGTTTACTAGGTGACTGTTTCCTTGTTAGTATGGTGGTGAGTATCTGCTGTGGGTTTACTAGGTGACTATTTTCCTTGTTAGTATGGTGGTGAGTATCTGTAGTGGGTTTACTAGGTGACTGTTTCCTTGTTAGTATGGTGGTGAATATCTGCAGTGGGTTTACTAGGTGACTGTTTCCTTGTTAGTATGGTGGTGAATATCTGCAGTGGGTTTACTAGGTGACTGTTTCCTTGTTGGTATGGTGGTGAGTATCTGCAGTGGGTTTACTAGGTGACTATTTCCTTGTTAGTATGGTGGTGAGTATCTGCAGTGGGTTTACTAGGTGACTGTTTCCTTGTTAGTATGGTGGTGAGTATCTGCAGTGGGTTTACTAGGTGACTGTTTCCTTGTTAGTATGGTGGTGAGCATCTGCAGTGCTCACAATGGAAGCCAGTGCTCCATTTTCTGATGGGAAGAAGTATATCTTTTAGTCTGGCAGTGAATTAAGGCTGTGAAGTGTTTGTGAGCTAATTTCGGTGGTAAATGATTTGATTGTCTCAGTCTTATCTTGTCTGCTGCGTGACCTGGACCCAGTCATTGGCTCTTTAACTGTCGCATTGACTTCATGTCTAGTAGCTTCATATCAACCCACTGCCAGCAGCTTGTTGTTTTGTATCACTGCTTTTTTTGCAGTGGGTACAGCCCAGTTGTCAAGATGGTCGGCCCCTCTCCTTATTGTACAGTTTAAAATGGTGGCAGACTTTGAATAAGGTGCAGGCCAGCACCTTGACGTGTTGCTGTTGTGGACCTTTTTCCCTTCCAACTGTCACTGAAACAATACTGGCATTAGGTATTTTCTTACTTGTGACTTTATTGAGGATTAGACCGACTCCCTGCCTGCAGAACCTGTTAGATGCTGTTTATTGAGCGCTCTCATTACTGTGTTAGTTTATCTGTGGCACTGCATTTGGTCAAAATATTGCTCTAGTGCCATCTGCCTTCCACAGGGAGTACAAAAGATGTCTTTTGTTTCTCCAATAATGACTGTGGCTCTCATTCACGTGCTGACGACACTGCTGAGGGACTGATCGCCAGTCTGCAGAGATGGCATTACTATTATTCATGTATTGTTAGTGCGGTATTTACTCATGTTTAGTGCTAATGCTGCTGGCAGGCATACCACTGAAAAATGCTTTGCCCCTTTCTTGCACACTGGTGCAGTAGAAAAATAGAAGATCTAACATCTGAAAGGCAAGTGCTTCAGAATCCTTGTGAATACAATAATAGGTATACCTCTTGCACCACAAGTTCATTATTACACTTTTGAAATGGCCATCAAATCTTGGGTCTATATTACACCAACGAACAATTAAATGTTTGAATCTGTAAAGGTCGAGCTTCACAGATCGAATATTGAAATGTTCGAAAATGTTTAAAAATTAAAAAATAAAAAAAAACAAAGTGACAAAAAAAAGCTAAAGGCTGTAAGTAGGGGGGCAAGATCCCCTGCACCACTCATGTGGTGGGTCTGCACCCCCCACATCCCCCTACTTAAATATACCAGCTCCAAGATTGCGCTACAGTGTAGAGAATTGGAAATTTCCTGTTTCCGCACTGTAGTGTACTGTGTCTCAGAATTGGTATATTTAAGTAGCGGGGAGTGTGGTGGGTGCAGCCCCCATGTGGGGGGTGCAGGGGGGCTTGCCCCCTGCTAAAACCCTTTTCTGCTACTTTTTTTTGTTTAATTTTATTTTATTACATCTTCGAACATTTAAATGTTCGATCTCTAAAGGTCGACCTTTAGAGATTCGAACATTTAATCATTCGTTGATGTAATATAGACCCCAAATCTCTGGGCATCTGGCTATATATATATATATATATATATATATATATATATATATATATATATATATATATATATATATATATATATATATATATATATATATATATATATATATATATATATATATATATATATATATATATATATATATATATATATATATATATATATCATGCACACACCAAGTGCTTCAGTCTCCTCAACAATACCTTACTATTATTAATATTCTTGAAGTCAAATTCTCATCCAACTTCACTCCACCCACTCTCCCCTCTCTACCACTGTATTACCCCTCACACTCCTCCTCCTGAGCTCATTTTAGGCCTAGTCCTTTTGACACTTTCTAAAATTAAAAACAATGCTTCTATAGGCCCTGACAGAATCCCTGAATGTCTGCTGGGAAGCATAATGTTTCACTTAACAAAACCTCTCTATTAACTCTTCAACCTGAGTCTCTTCACTGCTTATATCCTGTTTGAGATGTTAAACTGAGGCTCTGTCTGCCTGAGCTGGTGGTACCTCAAGTGGATGTAAAAGATCCCTCGGAACCTATTGGAAAGCACCTCGAGTCGAGTTGGAGTAACACGAACAGCTTTAATAACAAACCCAACACAAATAACGTTTACGATGTATAATCACGTTTTCGTCTTCAGCTTCATCAGATAAAAAATGAAGTCACATCCTTCCCAATTTTGATTATACATTTTAAACGTTATTTGTGTTGGGACTGTTATTAAAGCTGTTCGTGTTACTCCAACTCAACTCGAGGTGTTTTTCTACAAGTTTACTAGTTTTGTTGAGCACCATCCATTTTACTGTGAACCTATTGGAAAGAGTTGGGGAACTTCCCCAATGTCCAGGCCAAACTTTCCCTATTCAGTGTGAATGTCACCTTGGGTCTCCCCTGAAAAGAGGCCATTGGTCTAGTGGGACTAACCCAATCAACAATAAATAAATAAAACTAAATAAAAAAAAAGAGTGAAGAAGGGCAGTACTGGTGACCATATGTGAAGGTGGTCCCTCTATTGACCCGGGGAATTACATGCCGTACTGGTGACCGTATGTGAAGGTGGTCCCTCTATTGACCCGGGGAATTACATGCCGTACTGGTGACCGTATGTGAAGGTGGTCCCTCTATTGACCCGGGAAATTACATGCAGTACTAGTGACTGTATGTGAAGGTGGTCCCTCTATTGACCCGGAGAATTACATGCTGTACTGGTAACCGTATGTGAAGGTGGTCCCTCTATTGTCCCGGGGAATTACATGCCATACTGGTGACCATATGTGAAGGTGGTCCCTCTATTGACCCGGGGAATTACATGCCGTACTGGTGACCGTATGTGAAGGTGGTCCCTCTATTGACCCGGGGAATTACATGCCGTACTGGTGACCGTATGTGAAGGTGGTCCCTCTATTGACCCGGGGAATTACATGCAGTACTGGAGACCGTATGTGAAGGTGGTCCCTCTATTGACCCGGGGAATTGCATGCCGTACTGGTGACCGTATGTGAAGGTGGTCTTTCTATTGACCCGGGGAATTACATGCCGTACTGGTGACCGTATGTGAAGGTAGTCCCTCTATTGACCCGGGGAATTATATGCCTATTATTCTCACTAGTATTATTTATTTATTTCCATTTTGATGACGGGGAAGTCCACTGGGCAAAGCAGACCCCATTTTTAGTGCAGGCCCAGGAAGAAAAGCTCAAAAAGCAGTTAACAGAATATAACATAAGTACAGGATGGAATTTATAGTATACAAAAGCATAAATATACAATTTAAAATACAAATACAAAATCAGGGAGTATACGTTTAAAAACACAAATGTTAAAATATTAAGTCAAAAATAATAAAGAGAATATAATTAAAAATGCAAGTCATGAAGTGTTTATACAAGTTTAGTGCTTGTTCTAACAATAATGTTAGTGATCAGAGATCATAGATGAGATTGATGGGAGGTTTGAAAGAGAAGACAGTGCAATTTAGGTGGGAAGGGAGCAGGAACAGTCCCGGTTTGGGGTAAAGTAAGAATGGAGGAGAGATTTAAAATTAGAGTGGCTGTGAGTACAGCACAGGGAGGGGGGAAATATTATTTTCAAGGCTTGCAGCTTTATTATAGCTGAACTAGTAAATAATAATACAGGTGACCCTAATATACCCTGGATACATAGCAGTTCAGCTTTTTGAAAGGGACATTATGCCTTGTCACCCCAGTTGAGTTCTTTGAAGGGGTTACTGAGGCCATAAATAAGGAGTATAAAGTCAACACTGCTCAGGTAGGCCTTGCTAAGACCTTTGACAATATCATTCATGCTGGGATTATTGAAAAACTGTCCCAAATCAATGTTAATCCATACATAGCTCACTAGATTAGCATTAGACTTTCTGGCAGAGCTCATGACAGTAAGGTCAGGATATTTGCTCTAGTCATAAAATTTTGCTAGTGGTGTCCAACAAGGATCTGTCCTAGATTCCCTCCTCTTTGGTACTGCAGGTCTTCCTCTTTTGTATATACTTATGTGACATAGAAGCCAATATTAAGGGACTATGGCTAACCAACTTTGCTGATACTCAAATTCTTCCTCAAGGACTAATCAATCAAATGCTTGGAGCATTAATCACTGGCTGTCTCCCAACACCAAGGAATGCGGAATAATTTCCTTTGGTAAATTTATCATCTCTACTGCTTGCCATATAGATAGATAACACTAATGGGTTCATAGGTAAGTACTAAGCAATCAGTCTGCAGACCATTATAAGCCTGGCCAAAAGCTCCTATTCAAAGGTTTACCCCAGCTTCAAGAAGAGCAAAACAAGCAAGACCATTTCAGAATTTGAGGTTGCCCATCTGCCAGTTATGAAGGTGCAATATGTTGTTTTCATGTATTTGTGTTAGCTCAACAGTTTGGTCTACAATATAGAGGATGCAAAGTTTGAGTTTAGGCCTGCTCATGTGAGTGTTGTAAGACATGCTTGCACAGTGCACAGTGCTGTTGAGCACTATTAAGAAGCTTAAAGTCTATACAGGAATGACTCTGGGTGTAGAAGCAAAAAAATTGTTTCCCAAATTAACATACCCATCCTCTTAACTTTTAGAAACTTCCTAACTAACATACCATCTCCTAATAAATGCCCATGATGCATATGGACATATTTGGGTTGGGTTGCCTGGCTAGGCTTATAAAGGCCATGGTGGTCATTAGCCTAGTATATACATATGAATCTAATTATCTTGGTTTATTGTGAAGGTGGCAAGAGTACAACTCTGCTTGACATGCAGTGGAACTTTGTTCCAGTGGTGAGAGAATATGGTGGGATATAAATATATCACACTGATGTTTTGTATTAATCTGCTGATGAAGGTTTAGTTCTTCTAAATAAGCATTTGAGGTGCAATATTTCAAATGACCTATACCATTAAGGTCAGGACTATTTGCTGTAGACACAAGTATGTAAATTGTGATGTCTTATTTTGGTAAAAATTTGACACAGTCATCAGTGCCTTGGGTACATGTGTTGATTACAGGCTCTCCTTTGACCAGTAAGTCTCTGTGGTTGTTCGAAAATCCTTGTACTTTGCAAAGTTAATCCATCATGGCATCTCCTCTTAGGATCATAGGAGGTTAGTAAGCTAATGACCCCAGAGCCTTTTAAGCCTAGCCATTCATGCCCCAATTTTACCAGTTCTCATTGCCCAGGGACTAGAAGGCTTTGGTATATACCTGTGCCTTACGGCATCTACAAGCTGCCCCTGTCCATAAAGGACACAGGAGACAAGCCATGGTGAATTTGTGAGTTCCCGACCATTGGTACAAATTATGTTAGAAGAGGCTTAGGTAAGAGCTCTGTTTCAAATACCTCAAGGTTTGCTCACCAAAAAGATCTCAGGTCTCAGTCTTGTAGATACTCTGATAGACCAAAAGCTCTGTTCCTCTACTCAGTGTCATACAGTATCCTGAAGTGTGATCTCTGCTTAGCTTTCTGTGCTATGAATGGAACAGCACCATTTCAACTCCTTCACCTAAATAAAAAAGTGGTAAAGCAAACACCCATTGTAGAAACCTAAACTGTAACATCAACAGTACCAGAAGGCATGACAGATACCTAACCCAACATATCATCTGTTTTTGAAATAGGGTGTCCTTGCAATTCAAGCAAGGTACTTCCCTAGCAACCATCAAAACAAGTCTGGATGACTGAATAGGTAATCACAAATTTTTATCTGGGATATGTGAAGGAAGTCTATTTAACGGGGGATATCAGCAATCTCCTATGAGTAGAGGGTGATGTGGGATATGTGAAGGAAGCCTGCTTAACAGGGGATACCAGTAATCTCCCATGAGTACTGGGTGTGGGATATGTAAAGGAAGCCTACTTAATGGGGGGATACTGGTAATCTCCCATAAGTACTGGATGTGGGATATGTGAAGGAAGCCTACTTAATGGGGGATACCAATAATCTTTCATAGGTTCATAGGTTCATAGGTTCATACTAGGCTATCTGCCCGAGGGCATTTACAAGCCTAGCCCATAGTTTTGTGGCTTACGCCACCCCTTTAGTATAGGGAACTATACCCATTATTTTGCTGTGCCTCTGTCGAGCAGTGACAGTGAGGTAATCCCTGGGGTATATCTGCGATCTCCCATCCATTGGTCAAGATTTCTCTTGAACAAGGCCAGCGAGGTGCTCTGCCTCACATATACTGGGATTTTGTTCCACAGCATAGGGAGTCTTTGGGTGATGAATCTATCCCTCCAGCACGTCCTATTAATAGCCGTGTCGAGGTTTAAGTCTCCCGCCTTGTGGCTCTGACGGATCTAGATTTTTGAGGTGAAGCATATTCATCAAATCTGGGTTTGACATGGCCTTGTATGTCAGGCAAAGGTCACCTCTGAGCAAGCGGTGCGACTGAATAGAGCTGGAGTTCTTTCAGTCGGGCAGCATAGGACAGATTTTGAGACCCTTTATCCTTTTGGTGAGGAACTTTTGTGGCCTCTCCAGCTGCTGCAAGTGTCGGGTCAGATACATTCCGAATGGGGCATTGTACTCAATCATTGGTCTGATGAGTGATGAGTATAGGGAGACTATGACCTCCCTTGATCTAGATGTGAATCCCTTCATGATAAGGTGGGCAATGTAGAAGGTCTTTCTAACTACTTTAGCTACATGGGTGTCGAATGACAGGCTACTGTCAACCTGGGTCCCCAGGTCCCTGATAACTTCTTCTGTGCTCAGTGGATTGCCACCTATATGGTAGCTAGGGGTAACCTTGTTTTTCCCGAAGGGTATGACAATGCATTTTTTGGCATTTAACTTTAGGCCATGGCTCTGGCACCAGTTATCCGTTTCTGTGAGACCCTTCTGAAGGATATCTGTGTCAGATGTGTTTTCGACTATGGCGCCCAGTTTGCAGTCATCTGCAAACTTTGTCAGCCATAACCCTCCTGTGTTTGCTTGTACTTCGGAAAAGTAGATGCCAAACAAGAGTGGGCCCAGGACTGAGCCCTGTGGGACACCACTTGTGACAGGCTTTGAGTCTGACATGGTGCCAGCAACTCTGACCCTATGGGTTCTGTCACTCAGCCAGTTTGCAACCCATCTTGTGATGTATGGGTTAACATTTAAGCTGATGAGTTTTTCAATGATACCTGAGTGGGGTATTGTATCGAAGGCCTTCACCAGATCGAGGTAGGCTGTATGGACTGCCTTTCCCTCATCAATGGCTTTGGTGACTGTTTCGAAAAAGTCAACCAAGTTTAAAAGGCATGATCTGCCTTTGACAAAGCCAAACTGGGTTGGATCCAAAGTCTGCAAATTCCCTATGTCTTTATTTATGAGGTCCATTATGATCCTCTCCATGGCTTTGCAGATAAGGCTTGTCAAGCTAATGGGCCGGTAATTTCCAGGGTCGGTGGAGGCTTTGTGAAGTGGGACCACAGTTGCAGTGCGCCACTCCCTGGGTACGTATCCAGAGGTGAGACTATGATTAAACAGCTGTCCTAGCTGTGGGTTTAATTCTTCGTTGAGTTCATGGAGCACACAGCCGGGGACACCATCAGGTCCCATGGATGCTGTGTTTTTTGCTTTGGAGAGAGCAGTTCTCACTTGGGCGTTAGAGATGTTTGGGGGGCTGCAATCATTTGGTATAGATATCTCTCCTTTGGGGGGGAGAAGTTTGCACTGAACCTGTCAGCCAGTATGTTGGCAATGTCTGTAGGATCAGTAATCTTCACATCATTTTGAACTAGTTCTGAGCATATCTGGGAGTTTCCTCCCAGGTTTCTAACATAGCTAAAGAAGGCCTTATGATTGTCTTTTGAGTCTTTAGCTATTTTTCTCTCAAAATTTGCTTTGGATGATTTTATGAGAGCTCTTAGTTTTTTACTTATAGTGATCAAAGGTGTCTTACCTTTTAAGGATTTTGCTCTATCTTGTAGTAGCTTCCTCCTTTTGTTGTAGAGTTTGTTTATGGCTGGGGTCCACCAGACTGGACGCATGCCTTTGGTACAAAGAGTCTTTGTTTTGCTTGGGATTGCCTTATCCATGCAGTCCTGCAGGTGCTGGTAGAAGGCATTTGTAAGTGATTCAGCAGCTTGAGTACTGTTTTCCGCCGTCTCGGGGGCCTTAAAGGAGACCACACTAGTCTTTAGAAGTGTGAAGTCAGCTTTCGAGAAGTTCTTTACTGTGGTCTTTTTTATTTCAGGTGGGGTGGGATGAGGACCTCCAGTGAGATTAGTTTGTGATCTGATCTCACCAGTGAGGGTATACTTCGGTGTTGAACATTGTGCTCCCATGTTCGTGATGACGAGATCAAGTATGTTTTCTCCTCTTGTGGGGATGGTGACTAGTTGTTCCATGGCATTTGAGTTTATGAATTCCAGGAACTTTTGGGCTAGGGTGTTTGGGCTTGAGTAGTGTTCCCAGTCTATGTTAGGGTAATTGAAGTCACCTAGTATGATGGTGTTTGGTGATACATTTATCCCCTCCAGTGTTTTCAGGAAGGCCATGTGAGGTTCCTGAGTTTGTGAGGGTGGCCTGTAACATGCTACAATTTGCAGAGCAGTCTTGCCTATGGTTAATTGCACCTGGATGGTCTCCGATGCATCGTGCATTGCCACCAGCCTTGAGGTGTGGGTGTCCTTGATGAATATGGATACCCCCCCTCCTTTCTTGGTATTGTCCGGATTTTGAGTCTGGGTACTGGGTATGGGATATGTAAAGGAAGCCTACT
>NC_056729.1:1813228193-1813350693 GCF_019279795.1 Protopterus annectens | reverse complement strand
CTATTACCAGTTTCACTCTCATCTTTTCCCGTTACATTCCTGCCTTCTCCATTATCATCCTATTACCAGTTTCACTCTTATCTTTTCCCGTTACATTCCTGCCTTCTCCATTATCATCCTATTACCAGTTTCACTCTCATCTTTTCCCGTTACATTCCTGCCTTCTCCATTATCATCCTATTACCAGTTTCACTCTCATCTTTTCCCGTTACATTCCTGCCTTCTCCATTATCATCCTATTACCAGTTTCACTCTCATCTTTCCCCTTACATTCCTGCCTTCTCCATTATCATCCTATTACCAGTTTCACTCTCATCTTTCCCGTTACATTCCTGCCTTCTCCATTATCATCCTATTACCAGTTTCACTCTTATCTTTTCCCGTTACATTCCTGCCTTCTCCATTATCATCCTATTACTAGTTTCACTCTCATCCTTTCCCGTTACATTCCTGCCTTCTCCATTATCATCCTATTACCAGTTTCACTCTCATCTTTTCCCGTTACATTCCTGCCTTCTCCATTATCATCCTATTACCAGTTTCACTCTCATCTTTTCCCCTTAACATTCCTGCCTTCTCTATTATCATCCTATTACCAGTTTCACTCTCATCTTTTCCCGTTACATTCCTGCCTTTTCCATTATCAACCTATTCTTTTCATTCAACCACAATCTCTCCTTAACTACTCCACAATCCTCTGTACCTACCATGGTATCCTTGTGCGTCTTCATGTCACTACTATTAGTTTATGTCTCCTTGCTACCTACAACGGTACTCTTACACTTTATTCACACTCACTTACCACCAGCCACACTAACTATACTCAGGCTAAACCCTCCTTTATACCTGTTTCCTCTAATTCATTTAATGTCCAACCTTTATGCCTTTTTAAATACAAAACTTCAAGCATTCAGTTCTCATCCTGGAATAAGTTCATATAATTTATAAAAAGATAACTGATCCTAATCCTCTATTCTGGGAAATTATCCTTTGTGGTGACACTTATCAGAACCCCAGTGACTCAGCCTCATCCATTCCACCCTCGTCTGCCCTTAACTCCTATACAACACTCACAAAAGTTTTCCTTAATTCCATTGACATTTATAGTATTCTAAACAAAGTTACCGACCTACAGCCATGATTTCTACAATACTCACCAGATATTACAGTCATTACCAAACATGGCTAAAAACTCATACAGAAGAATCTGAAATTCTATCCCCTGACTACAGTCTAATTTGATGTAACAGACTACACAAAGAAGAGGGGGGGTGTTGCATTTGTATATAATAACTGTCTAACATCTCACCCCTCAGACTAACATACCAACCTTCCAGAAAGCAGAACTTCTTATTTCTCTTCACAATGTTAATAAACAAAAGCAGCTGTGTATAATTGCCCCATACATACCACCAGGCAATAATATAAGTTTATTAAAAGAAATTCTTTGCTGGCTAATTATAAATAGTACAACTGAAAGCATTATCTTAGGAGACATTAATACTGGCTGGTTATCGGTGATATCCAGCACCCCAACTGTTAGTCATAATTTGTCTTAATTCAAACAGCTAATCTCTTTTCCTACTTACTCAACAAATCAAATCATAAAAATATTCCTTGCCTGGATACTTGTCTCTGACCCCAGCAAGTGTGCTAACTGGAGTACTGTCTGATTCCCTTAGTGACCATCATCCTATGTTACCATTAGAGAAATCACCCACCAGCTAAAAAAGCATCAATAAAGAACTACGTGAACATTTTCTAACTTTCATCCTGACACACTCAATAATTTACTAAAATCCTTTAACTGGTCTCTACTCAAAACGCTACCCCTAGATAAAACTATCAACAAAATTAGCAATATATTCATGAATAATTTAAATACCCTCACCTCTACTGTAAATAAAAGAAGGACAAATAATCGAGGCCCCTGGCTGAGTCATTCAGCTAGAATTTTCTTACAAAAACTTGACAAAGCATGGAAACAATGGTGTAAAAATAAAACCCCTCAAACTTTAAGAGTTGCATAATCTCACAAAGAAGCAAATCTACGCAGACAAAGAACTGTTATACAAACCCACAAGATAATCACAAAAAAAATCCAAAGAAATTCTGGAGTTCAGTTAAGAAAAGTTTTCATCCTACCTGTCTTTCCTCATCAAGCCCTTATCCAGACTTATCCTCCTCAGAAACAGCTACCAACTTTAACACTTTCTTCACTGACGTCATAGCCTTTCTTACCTCCAGCTCTCCCCAACCATTTAATCAACCACAAAACTCTTGTAGTCCTAACATCCTTGCCTTTAATCTCCAACCCATTTCCACATCAGCTACTAAACAACCTAAAACCTGTTCTCCTTCTGCTTATGACCTCCCTACTAAGTACATTAAGCTCGCTGCAGATTCTATTGCATGCCCAGTTTTAATTTCCATTTCAAGTCCCTAAAACAGTAAACTTTATTATCATTCAGACCGAATACAAAGAATTGCACAACTGAATGAAATTTAATTTCTCCAAGCTCACATTCACATGAATAAGCTCATATACAACATAACACAAAAACAAGAAAATGCAAAGCACAATACCAGCAGAGTCCGAGCCAACCAAAGGCACAAATGTTTCCTCATCCATGCATGATTTATCCCAATAGTGGCTGTATCCATCTGCTCTCTTCACACTGCTGCCAGCTCCATCTCCAATACCAGCAATGTCCAAACTCCCAGTTGGACTCCCTTCAATCAACTGAACATCAATTCCAGACCCAATAAAACCGAAATACAAAACATTGGGTGCCCACTACCTGTATCCAGCACAACCACTGCCATCTGAAGACCCAAGCAGCCTTACCAGTTCAAGGATTTCCCCAAATTCTTCACCATCCATGCTTTCAGTGGCCTGTGAAAAAAACAATTCTTTATTCTTCCTCATGATAAAGAAGGTAACTCTTCTGAAATCTCTGAGTTTAGGTCAATTGCCATCTTGCTCCCCCTTTCTAAGATCCTGGAAAACTGTAGTTATAAACAACTCCTTCAGTACGTCTTGTAAAATGATCTAACCTCAATATAGCATGGTTTCCAAGCAGGCCATAACACCACTACAGCTCTCCTCAACTTTTCTGACACAATTAACAAGGCTAGAGATCAAGGAAAGTGTCTGTCTTCTGTTCCTCGAAATCTCTCAAAGGTCTTTGACACAGTGTCACCCAAAAAACCTTTGTCTCTAATGTCTTCTCTAGGCCTTTCCAAACAACCTCTTCCATGGTTCTCTAACTAGTTATTTGAAATACATCAATCTGTCAGATGGCTTGCTTTTCTCTCTTCCTTTCTCCTAGTTAAAGCAGGTGTTCCTCAAGCTTTATTCTCAGTCAATAACCTGCATACCTCCTGTCAACAAGCTTGCCTTATTCATTATGCAGACGACTCAGTAATCAACTGGTTGTCTGACAGTCCACTGCAACTACAATCCATGCCATAAGATGCTTTCAGCTCAGTTGAACTGTGGCTACGTCAAAAACCACTTTCACTTAATCCCCAAAAGACTAAACTGCTACTATTTTTTCTAAAGTCTCATGCCAATACTAAACTTAACTTCCACATTGCCTGTCTAAACAATACAGCTATTGAAGTAGTTACCAGTATCAAGTTGCATGGAGTCACTATAGATGACAACTTAAAGTTTGATCTTCACATTCAAAACTGCATAAAAAACTCATCAAATGGTAAGTCTGCTTTATAGGGAGAAAAATCCTTACCCCTAGTGCAATTGCCGAAGCTAACTCTTTATCTTTTAACCTCCCTTCTCTATGGCTCACCCACTTTGACTAACATCCAGATCTCTCTTAAATGACAGCTGAAGCAATGCTATAATAAGAAGCTAGATTTGTAGCTACCCTGCCCCATAGAGTTCATCATTGCACTGCATTACATATTCTCAACTGGTTAGACCTCCCACATCAACTACCCCATACATAACTTTAAAATATTGTATCACAGTCTCCCAAATCACCCTCTGTGTTCTCAGGACAAAAACCTGCTTGAACTCTATAAACCAAAAAAGTACAGCACAGTGTCTATACTCACAGTACATATCCAAACTATGGAGCTCTAGTCGTGACTCAATCAAAACTATATCAAGCCTCCATGTATGTAATCCTGTCTCAAAGAATTTCTCACTGACTCCTGACTATTTCCATTTACCTGTCCTGTATGATCTACATGAAGATTACCTGTCCTGTATGATCTACATGAAGAAATCCTTTACATTCCTACTACCCTTTCATCAAACTACCTACCTATACCCTTTCACCACTTGCCTCTCCCCATTCTTAGGGGGACTTGTATCTTTTTTTAATTATTCCTAGCATAGTAAACTATGCTTCTAATACTTCTCTATATACTGATTGTCAGAGTTGATATTTATTTCCTTTATTATTACATCATTGGCATGTCCTCCTGCTTTATTGTACCCTGCATATTCCACTGTAATATTGTATGTATATATGCTTTTTAATTATATCTATACTAGTGTGTTATTTGATGTTATTTAACTCTCTGGAGCTTTTTTCCTAAGGCTGCTCCTGAAAATGGGTATTTATTACCTAGTCAGACTTCCCTAGCAAACAAATATAAATTGATCAATCAATCAATCAATAAACAAACAAACAAATAAATACTGTAGTTGCTGATTAAAGTTAGCATATGAACAGCTGTTACTGCAGGTATTAATTGCCAGCTGTGGTACTCCTGTGGTACTCCATAGATATACTTGCATACCTGTCACACATACATGCACACACGCACACGCGCGCACACACACACACACACACACACACACACACACACACACACACACACACACACACACACACACACACACACACACACACACACACACACACACACACACACACACACACACACACACACACACACACACAAAAAGCACCATCTATATACCAGGACTGTTACAAAACTCAAAAAAAACGGACCAACTGTGGAAAAACACACCAGGAAAGCTGCTCTAAAACAAACAACACCCACTTTAATGACTTTAAACGCACTTTACACACACGTTTTTCATCTCACTTAATAGTGAAACTTCTTCAGAATATTGCAACATTCAAAAAATTCACCCTTTATATAAACTTTAAATTAAATTTGGTGCCAAAGGCAAAGCCTCAGTCAGTGACACAATTTTAAAGCTACATAGCCTGCATTTCTCATTCAATAAGCCCTTTTACGGACATATGATAAAAAATACTGTGAAACACATCTGAATGGATTCTAACTGCATTAAAATGTTAGAAAATATCCCCATATTTATATTTAAATAAAATAAAATAAAATAAATAAATTGCACAAACAACTAAACAGTGATATTTAACAAACCAACATCACAAATTTATGAATGTATGTATATATTAAAAATTATATTATTACTAAGAAAAATAACAAAAGTATATAAATATCTTTGAACATTATAGACTACTTTTTCCTAAAATTAATGAACAAAATTAAACAGTTTTAAAAATGTATATAATAAATATATATAAAAAAAATAAATGAATATAAATTCTTATAAATTTAAATTCAAGATTTTAATTTTAAATTTTAATTTATAATTTAAATTTGTTTCACCCAAATCTATTTGAATACATGATGAATTCATAAATATATATATATATATATATATATATATATATATATATATGTATATATTTTATTATTATTTTGTCGGTACTTTTATAGATTCATTATATTTCATCTATGTAAATTTTCCAATTTTAATAAACACATAATAGAACATTTGTCATTGATACCTGGAAAAACATATGCATTAAGCCTTATTTGCCATAAAAGTTCTAATTTTTCCAACAATAAACCAGATGGTTCCCCTCTTCCATCCAAATGTACTTGTTGTATTACTTTAAACTTAAATTTATGTTCAGGGTACATATTTATGTGCCTAGCTAAAGCATTCTCCTCTCTTCCTTGATTAATGCATCTTATATGTTCTGAGACACTGTCTCTCAATCTACGGTCCGTTTTGCCCACATAAAATGATGTACATCCTTGACATGTTGCTATATAGACCACTCCTTTTGAATTACAGTTGTACCTCCCTTTTAGGTAAATTTTATACCCATTAATGTTAATTCTATAACCTGTGTCCATTAGATAACATAATGAGCAGTTACCACATTGCATCATGCCCGGATTCCTTACGAAGGTATCTTTTTGTTTTTGAAAAAGATGTTTGAAACTGTTTGTCCTTCTCCATACAATTTTAGGTTTAAAATTACAAAATATCACTGTTTAGTTATTTGTGCAATTGATTTATTTTATTTTATTTAAATATAAACATGGGGATATTTTCTAAAATTTTAATGCAGTTAGAATCCATTCAGATGTGTTTCACAGTATTTTTTTCATATGTCCGTAAAGGGGCTTATTGAATGAGAAATGCAGGCTATGTAGCTTTAAAATCGCATCACTGATTGAGGCTTTGCCTTTGGTGCCAAATTTAATTTAAAGTTTATATAAAGGGTGAATTTATTGAATGTAGTAATTTTCTGAAGAAGTTTCACTATTAAGTGAGACAAAAAAAGTGTGTGTAAAGTGTGTTTAAAGTCATTAAAGTGGGTGTTGTTTGTTTTAGAGCAGCTTTCCTGGTATATACCAGGACTGGTAGTGCATGCATTACCTTTTTGTTAGAGAACCTCAGCTGGCTGCAGTGGCACTTCCTATGGTATTCCATATATTTTCCTACATATCTCTCAGCTGTCCCTAACTTTGCAGAACATTGCAGATTTTGCCTCATGTTTTTGCCCTGTTCCACATAGAATGTTTTTGATTTTCTGGTAAATCGCTGAGGATTATAGTCAATCAATAATGCTAGATATTAGAGTTTTATACTTGTTTAGAAACTGCATATCAATACAAAATCTGATAATTAACTTATTAGGTGAATTAAGAATATTATTTAAAAACAAAACCATATTTTTGGCTTCTGTCCAGCATTATTTGTGTTTTGCTTCATTCCCAGTTCTTAAGCAAAGAACTTTTGTGGTATATGCAGCCTTCAAAATAAGGTTATTTACCAAAGTGAAGCTTGCCTGCAGGGAAGTAATGGCCCTGAATGTGATGTCATAACCATGTACATATCCACAATGCCCTCCTTCAATATTTCATTGCAATCTTGAAATATCTGCAACAACGAAATACTGGACACTGTTCCCGTACAATAAAGGCTGCCTTTGAAATAATGTCAGGACTTGAAGTATCCAAAAAAGTCCATGGGTCTTCAAACCAAGTTGAATATTTGAATGTTTAATAAAAAGCTCGAAGGCTAAAAACACCAAAACAAAACACGAACCATATCATTAATTAATTCACTGATTTAGCGCTTTCATCTCCTATTCAGGAGACTTCTTCAGAATCAGTGTTTTTCTCAAAGTACCATAATTTATACAACTTTCAAAAAACGTGTTATACTGTGTGATTGGCTGGCTATTTAATTACACCTATTATTAAAAGTATGAATTAAAGATATATGAATGTTGAAGGCTTGTATAGTACATAAATAATACATAAATAATTATGTAGATAAAGGCACAAAAGCCCACATATATGCTGTCAGAAGACTTTAACACACAAAAACATACATATCAACACTCATTTACATTTCTTATCCCATTTCCTTTTATATTACGTCTATAATATATGTCTAATATCTAAAATAAAGTGCTTAAACAGTAAAACAATTCATATAATGAAAGGGCTTGACTATATAGATGTTGTATATATGTAATATGTAATATATGTAATATAATAGGAATGAAATAAAATACTTAGCAATAGTTTGACATAGTAAAATAGTATAATAGAGTAAAAATAACAAAATATATATCTTTATCTTTGGTTGAGCATTTTGAACCACAATTTGCACTTATAGAGGCTATAGGCGTGAAAAATGTAAACTTTAAGTATAAATATGAACATAAATATAATATGAAAATATATAAATATTGAATATAAATATTAAATATTGAAATATTAAATATAAATGTGTACATATAAATATATATAATATAACTTAAAAATTTTAAAAAAGTGTTAAAAAAGTATTAAACATTATTCTTAAAACATAAAATATTAATTACTGAATGTTAATATATATATATATATATATATATATATATATATATATATATATATATTGGTGGTAATGAATATAAATGAATTAATAAATGTTGTGTGTTATTACATTATGAATGATAGTAAACTATATTGTTTGAAGGCGTTATTAGTGTTATTGTTGTTGTTATAATATTTTACTATATTTTACATATTTTACATTGTATTACCTATGATTCTTTGGGTCAGCTGCAAGAAGTTTTAAAGCAGGAGTGATGGAAATATGGTCATTGAGACCTTTGCCACAGCATGCATCAAGTCTCAATTGCCAGATCATCTCACAATATTCCAATAATGTTTCCCAATCACCCCCTCTTTCTAAATATGCAACTTCCTCTATGACCCAAAATTTATAATTAGCCTCATTACATGTCTGTGTGTGTCTATATAATGCATTATTCACACATTGCTTGTTGATGTCCCTAACATGTTTGTAAATTCTGGTCCTAAGATGACGTTCTGTTTTACCAATGTAGTAACTCCAGCAAGCTTTACAATAGGCTAAATAAACTACTCCCTTTGAGTAGCAACTATTGTATTTCTTCCCCTTCAAACAAATTCCAAGGCTGGGGATGTTAACCTCTTTACATCCAGCAATGTATATACATTGGGCACATCTCCCACATTTAAAAGTTCCTAGTTTATTACAAGTCCCTTCTATGTTGCCCTTCCGATTTTCAATAATATTCTTGATATTTTTACTTCTTCTATAACTATATTTAATTTGGTTCTGGAATACATTAGTTTTGGTAGGCATATTTTGGAACATTTCCCAAATTTCATTTATACTTCTTTTTAGCCATCTAATTCCCTTATAATAGGCCAAAGTTAAATATGGTGTGGTTCCTATACTACTAATTTCCTGCTCACTAAGAGGTTTCTTTCTCCTATTTTGATAGGAATCTACTAACAAAATGTCCTCCTTATTTAACAAGGGGATATATTTATTGTCCCTACCTGACTGGACATATTCCTTAATAGGTTTAATAAATTCAAGTGGATATCCCCTTTCCAAAAACATTTTTTCCTACATTTTTAATTTCATCTAAAAATTCATTAGTATCAGAAATCATTCTAGCCATTCTAATAATTTGGCCTTTGACTATATTCTTCTTTAGTTGGTATGGATGGTCACTATCAAAGTGTAAGTACGAATTAGAATAATGTTCTTTTCTGTAAATTTTTGTTTTGTAACATTTGTTCTGATAATCTTTTTCCAATCTGACATCTAAATAATGTATCGTATCTACACCTATTTGGTGTGTGAACTGTAGGAAACTAGTAGTATTGTTAATGTAGTCTATAAATTTCACAATACTATCAAAAGAACAAACCCATAAAATAAAAATATCATCTAAAAAATGAAAATATTTAATAATATATTGACTAAATTCCGAATTGAGAACATACTGGCCAAGGCCTTTAATACCATTCCCCACTCAGGTATCATTGATAAACTCACCAAACTAGACATCAATCCTTACATCACTAGGTGGGCTGCAAACTGGCTGACAAACAGGACCCACAGAGAGAAAGTTGTGAATTCCAAGTCAGACTCTCAACCAGTCATGAGTGGAATCACACAGGGCTCAGTCCTGTGCCCTCTCTTGTTTGGCATCTGCTTTCTCAGAAGTCCAGGCCAATGCAGAAGGATTCTGGCTGACAAAGTTCACTGATGACTGCAAGCTAGGAGTCATTATCAACTCCCTAAGTGATGCAGAGATCCTACAAAAGGGCCTCACTGAGACCAATGACTGGTGTCGGAACCATGGCTTGAAGTTTAACACCAAACAATGCGTTATCATCCCCTTTGGGAAAAAACTCTGTTCTTACGAATTACCACGTTGATGGGAGCCCACTGAACACTGAAGGGGCCATAAGAGATCTGGGCACCCAGGTCAACAGCCACTTCACCTTTGACCACCACATTGCCACTGTGGTCAGAAAGTCCTTCTACGTGGCACATCTTATAACCAAAAGTTTCGTATCCAGGAAGAAAGAGGTCATCATCCCTCTCTATCCATCCCTCATTAGACCAATCATCAAATATAATGCCCCATTTGGCATGTACCTGACCAGACACCTACACCAGCTGGAGTGGCCACAAAAGTACCTCACAAAAAGGATCCTAGGCCTTAATGACATCCTACATGGACAGACTCAAGAAACTACAGCTGTTCTCATTCTCTTATTGTATACTTAGAGGTGATCTCTGTTTGACTTACAAAGCCATGTCCAACCCAGCCATACTTGAAATGCTACACCTAAAGAAATCCCAGTCCCCTCACACCACACACTCCAGAGATCACAACCTCATTTTCACAATTAACAGAACATTCTGGAGGGACAGGTTCATCTCCCAAAGACTGTCCATACTCTAGAATAAACTTCCCATTCCCTGTAAAGCAGAGCACCTCGCTGGCCATCTTCAAGAGAAATCTTGACGAGTGGATGGGTAACAGAAAGTTCACTCCAGGAATTACTCCAGTTGCCTTACTGGATAGAGGCACTGTGAAATAACATCGGGTGGCATGGTGCCTGGACAATTTTTTTGGGTTAGGCTTCTAAAGGCTCCAGGGCCATTAGCCTAGTACACATATATGAACCTCTGAAGCAGAATTATTGTTTTTGTTTAGAATGTTTTTATTATGTAAAAGTGTTTTCTGAATTTTTTTTTTTGTGGAATAACTGTAGTTCTATGAAAGCTGTAATCAGTTTTACGATTGAACAATATTACAGTCTTGCATTTAGAGTATGACCTTTTATGATTCCATGGCATGGCTTATTTGCATTGTCACCTCACAGACGTTGCCCGTTCGATTCTCCGTTAGAGCATCTTCTGTGTGGCGACATGCGTGAATGGGCGTTCCTTGGTTGAAGGCTGTGCATTAGGCCCGGCAAGCCAGCAAGTAAAAATCTACTGCCAATCATTAGCGGACTGGAGTTCTGCTGTGGTGACCCCTAACCAGGAAAAGCCGAAAGACACAAACAAAGAATTTACAAGACCTGATCAGTAGACAACCCCAGGAAAATGAATGTCCTTCTTGCTGTGGCAGAATCTCCACCACTCTGTGGAAAGGGGTACTACATGATTTAATAAGTAGAAAGCTGGATTGCCTGAAGTACCTAGTTTCATATACAGATGGAGCTGTACTGCACACACCTAGAGCCGGGAAGGGGGGGGTTGCATGCAACCTGTGCATGAGCTGTACTGAAAAGTGTGAGCTGTCCCATCAATTCCTTGTGGAATAGCTCATTTCACTCTGTTTTTAAAAAAACTGAAGCAATTCCTAAGGGTATAGTGCCTGCACATTGACACCTTTCGTCCTGGATGTAGTAAACGCTGGCATGATGGCCATACTGTTCATTATGTTTGCATTCAACCTATACTCCATAGAGATGAAAGTGTTGTAGCTCAAACACAGCGTGTTTCACATTTATGTGCCTGCAAAAACAAGCTAAATTAAAAATATAGTCATACTTGAAATATTAGCTTTAAACTCACAGATATCATGCTGTCCATTTTGTTCACAGCTAAATAATCACACAATGTCAGCATTCAGCAAAATGAAAAAACAAAGGATCATACTCAAAGAACATGGCTCGTATGATAAAGATCCTGTTGAATGTGATCAGTTTCCTTCCTTTACAACATAACTAGTCTGATGCATAGTTAGTTACTAGGTTTGCAGTCCACAGGACCACTGAGGAGTTTAACTCCAATTCCCAGTCACCTCAAAGCACAACCTAGCCAAATAAATTGCTTAATGTTATGGAACAGGTAAATAAGAAATGAAGAAATTAAACCCTGTAGCACAAGAACCAGAACTCACATCCATAACCCCCTACACCAACTGCCAGTCTAAAATAAAATAAAATTCAGAGGAAGTATTTAAACTAACCCCCCTGGACAAGAAATAGTACCATTAAAATACACTAGTAACTTATTAATTAGCTATTTTGCAGTTGGTGAAGAGGATTAAGGCTTCAGGTTAAGAGCATCCCCTTGTATTGGGACTTGATCCTAATGGGTATTTTATTTACATGCACACACACACACACACACACACACACACACACACACACACACACACACACACACACACACACACACACACACGAAAAGCACCATCTATATACCAGGACTGGTAATGCATGCATGACTTTTTTTTTAGGGAACCTCAGCTGCCTGCAGTGACACTTCCTGTGGTATTCCATGCATTTACCTACATATCTCTCAGCTGACCCTAATTTTGAAGGACATTGCAGATTTTGCCATGGTGGTGCTGCGGTAGTGTTGTCGCCTCACAGTAAGATGTTGTCCTGTTCGATTCTCAGCTAGAGCGTTTTCTGTGTGGAGACATGCATGAATGGGAGTGCCTTCGTTGAAGGTTGGTTGTCAGGGCCTTCAACTCGGCATGTAAAAATCTACTGCCAATCATTAGCAGACCGGAGTTCTGCTGTGGTGACCCCTAACCAGGAAAAGCCAAAAGACACAACATTGCAGATTTTGCCTCATATTTTTTGCCCTGTTCCACATAGAATGTTTTTGATTTTCTGGTAAATCACTGAAGATTATACTCAGTCAATAATGCCAGATATCAGAGTTTTATACTTGTTGTTTAGAAACTGCATATTAATACAAAATCTGATAATTAACTTATTAGGTGAATTAAGAATATTATTTAAAAACTGAACCATATTTTCGGCTTTTGTCCAGCATTATTTGTGTTTTGCTTCATTTCCATTTCTTAAGCAAATAACTTCTGTGGTATATGCAGCCTTCAAAATAAGGTTAATTACCAAAGTGAAGCTTGCCTGCAGAGAAGTAATGGCCCTGAATGTGATGTCATAAACCATGTACATATCCACAATGCCCTGCTTTAATATTAAATTGCAATCTTGAAATACCTGTCTGTTAACAAGAAACTGTAAAATTAAAGTGCTATTAGTAAAGCAGAATATTCTGACTCTCATTTTAAATTTAGAACAAATGTTCATAATTTATGCCCCCATTAAATTAATAAACAGTGGAAGTTTTGATTTTTTTCATAAGTTACTCTTTGTATTTGTGATTTTTTTGTCTTTGTTGTTTTTAATTTAACTGCATTTATTTAAATTGCAATTGTCTTAATATTGTGACACACTTAGGTGTGCTAGCTTGTACTACATTTAAAGTGATTTTTTGCTTCACCTTGAACTGCTTTCCTGCAAAAAAAAAATCAAAGTTTGTTTCCCATCATTCCTGTAACTAGTCTAGTCCAGATACAGATTTGCTATATCCAGGACTGTATGTAAGTTTCTGAGCCCGCAGACCTTTCTGTGTTGGAGGGAAGCCTTCTAGCTTATCAGTGGGACTGGTAAGCACTAGGCAGCCTGTCTACCACAAGAGGAGTGGTTTCTGGCCCAGAAAATGTAGTTTATTGGCCGTTTGGGCAGTTTTTCCATCCCTTTCAACTTTCTAGTTTAAAAGCTTGGGTTTGCGCTTGTTTAAGCTCCATGGATCCAGTTTTGGCATCCTGCAGACTACAAGAGCAACAGGAAGATGAAATAGATCCTCTAAGTGACTCTGTTTTGGGCTTTGCATAATTTACTGCTCTCTGCACTTGTTTTTTGTCATTTTTAATTTATCTGCATTTATTTAAACTGCATTTGCCTTAGTATTGCTACACACTCGTGTGCTAGCTTGTACTGCATTTAAAGTGTTATTTGCTACTGTTTTAACTGATTTTTTGCAAAAAAAAAGTTCTAAGCTTGTTTCCCACCTTTTCTGTAACTAGACCAGTTCAGATACAGATTTGCTGTACCCAGGACTGTTTTGTAAGTTTCTGAGCCCCCCAGATCTTTCTGCCAGAAATTGTATTTTATTGGTTGTTTGGGCAATTTTTACCATCCCTTTCAACTTTCTCGTTTAAAAGCCTGTGTTTCACACCATGCAGTGGTGCTCATCTGAGGTAAACTTACCAGTGCCAGAAAGTCTGCTCTTCAATTTTCCCCTCAGAACGTGCTTGTTCTTCTACTTCTTGCACTTCAGTTAGCTTGATCAGCTAGCACTAACAGGCTTTTGTAACATTTATTTAGCATACTTTAGAGCTATCAGCACTAGCTGTTCCTATGCAGTAAGAGTACCAGTACCTATTAGTTATGACCACTCCTCCTGGTATGATTGTATGGCAATTTCCTGTGCTTTCTCCTGCTAACCTGGTGCACTTGGGCATTCTGAGACAGCGTAGCAACTGTCTAATGTACACAGACAACCCTCTCCTCTTAACTCCCAACATTCATACCTGTGAGAGATGCACTTATATCACCAAACTGGAAGGACTGTACGTGCCAACCAAGACCGGACTAGCTTGTCAAGAGGAGAAGGTCAACACCTGCTACGCACTACATGGAATGCACAGCCCCCCCAAAAAACCAACCATCATAACCCACACATTGAAACACAAACCATACACCCACCTTTGTGAAGGTTCTCAATAGAAATTTCCCCAAACAACAGAGACCCCTGAGACGGAAATGCACTTGACCACCAAAACACAACACCAACCCCAGAGCACATAGCTCACCACCACAGTGTGCCCCTCAACCCAAGCCCTTATGGCAAAACACTTGGCCCAATGGACTAATCATAGGAGACTAAATTGTAAGGCACAGTGATGTCCCACTCACTAGGTTGAACAAGGAGAAGGTGACAGTCACTTTTCTATCAGGTGCCAGGATACGACACATAACACATGCACTCAGATCACCACACAACAAGTACAAATATGACTCAGTCATTGTCCATGTGAGTGTGAATGACCTGAGACATACCTCCCTGGACTACATGAAAAAAGATGTGATGGAACTCTTGGATTATGTGGCTCAGGCAGGTATGACCTTAGCCCTTAACAGTATTCTACCATCACCGAGAATGATACCACAGTATGAGCAGAAAATGACTGATTTCAACAATCAGCTAAGTTTCTGGTGTCATTCTAAGGGGATCCAGTATATGTCTGTCTTGGACAACATGCTCACAGACCTCTGGTTTGCCAGAGACAGCCTCCATCTGTCACCCATGGGATTCTGGGTACTGGCTAATACCCGTGCCACCACTATAGTGCCTTTTTTAGGCAGTGTTCCAAAGACCAAAATTCCAATATAACAGCTACAAACAAATGCAGTCTCAGGGTCATGCTGCTCAGTGCTAGAAGTCTAAATCTCAAGATACACTCACTCGAAGCGCTCCTCAAAATTGTGAATGTCAACATCTGTGCTGTAATGGAGACCTGGTTTAAAGAGGCAGAGAGCACCTCTGCGCTTCCAGGCTACAACTCATTCCATACCTTTCGGCCCCAGAATATGTTCGGAAGCTCCAAAGGTGGTGGCGTCTCCATATTCTTAAAGTATATACACACCTCTAGACTGGTAGCCAGCATAACACATCTGAGATAATTCAGGTACAACTAACACTGGGTAAGACAGTGATATAAATCATCGCCTGCTACAGAACTCCAAACATGTCCCTAGACTCTCACTCCAAGTTCCTAAGCACACTGGAATATATCAAGGTCCAACCCAATACTCTCATACTGGGTGACTTCAACTACCCTTCCATCAACTGGGAAAACTATTCAAGTACCAATGTACAGGCCCAACGCTTTCTGGAATTTATCAGTTCCAATGCCCTGGACCAGCTCATTCTTACCCCCACTACAGGAATGAACTTCCTCAACCTGGTTATCACCAACATGGGAGACCGTTGCTCCACACCTATAGTCAATTCCTCTCTGGTTAAATCTGACCAGAAATTGATCACCATGGAATTCTCCATCTCACCTACACCCCCAACTAAGGTGACCACCCTGAAAAACTTCTCTAAAGCTGACTTTGGGCTCCCAAAGACAGAGGTGGCTAACTTCTCAGCACCCATGCCAATGGAAAATAGTTGCATGACTTCCGAATCATACACCAATGCACTGTACAAGCATGTACACAAATGCATGGACCTTGCCATACTAAATAGAACTAAGACACTCTCCTCCAAAAAAGGAAGCTAATCTGGTGGTCCCCAGCCATCAATAAACTCTACAACAGAAGGAAGAAACTGTTGCAGCAAAAGTCACGACTGGAAAACCTCCCTTATCAGTCTCAACAAAAAGCTGAGATCCCTTATCAAATCCTCTAAAGTCAGCTATGAAGGCAGAATTGCATCTGACACCAAAAACAACCGGAAAGCATTCTATAGCTATATCAAAAACCTCAAAAGCAATACCCAGATTTGCTCTGAGTTATTGCACAGTGGCACCTCCTATACTGAGCCAACAGATATAGCCAACATACTGGCTGACAAATTCAGTGCCACATTTACCCTTCTTTCCCCTCCAAGGGCCCTACCACAACACAAGAAGAAAGATTGGTACCCACCATTTCTGTGGCACAGTTAAAAGCTGCATTGTCCAAAGTCAAGAATACAGCATCCATGGGACCTGATAATACCCCTGGCTGCATCTTACATGAGCTACAAAATGAACTGGCACCACATCTGTGTGCCTTGTTCAGTCATAGCCTTACCTCAGGCTATGTTCCTAATGAATGGTGCACTGCTACAATCATCCCACTCCATAAAGGGGGAACAACTACAGATCCTGGGAACTTTCCCCCCCATTAGACTGGCGAGTCTGGTATGCAAAGCTAAGGTGTGCATCATCATGGACCTGCTTAACAAAGATATAGGCAGTCTTGAAACTCTTGACCCCACACAGTTTGGCTTTCTCAAGGGGAGATCCTAACTACTGAACCTGGTTGACTTCGAGGCAGTCAACAAGGCTGTGGATGAGGGTAAGGCAGTACATACAGCCCACCTTGACCTGGCCAAGGCCTTTAATACCATTCCCCACTTAGGTATCATTGATAAACTCACCAAACTAGACATCAATCCTTACATCACTAGGTGGGTTGCAAACTGGCTGACAAACAGGACCCACAGAGAGAAAGTTGTGAATTCCAAGTCAGACTCTCAACCAGTCATGAGTGGAGTCACACAGGGCTCAGTCCTGTGCCCTCTCTTGTTTGGTATCTGCTTTCTCAGAAGTCCAGGCCAATGCAGAAGGATTCTGGCTGACAAAGTTCGCTGATGACTGCAAGCTAGGAGTCATTATCAACTCCCCAAGTGATGCAGAGATCCTACAAAAGGGCCTCACTGAGACCAATGACTGGTGTCGGAACCATGGCTTGAAGTTTAACACCAAACAATGCGTTATCACCCCCTTTGGAAACAAACTCTGTTCCCACGAATTACCACGTTGATGAGAGCCCACTGAACACTGAAGGGGCCATAAGAGATCTGGGCACCCAGGTCAACAGCCACTTCACCTTTGACCACCACATTGCCACTGTGGTCAGAAAGTCCTTCTACGTGGCACATCTTATAACCAAAAGTTTCGTATCCAGGAAGAAAGAGGTCATCATCCCTCTCTATCCATCCCTCATTAGACCAATCATCAAATATAATGCCGCATTTGGCATGTACCTGACCAGACACCTACACCAGCTGGAGTGGCCACAAAAGTACCTCACAAAAAGGATCCTAGGTCTTAATCACATCCTACATGGACAGACTCAAGAAACTACAGCTGTTCTCATTCTCTTATTGTATACTTAGAGGTGATCTCTGTTTGACTTACAAAGCCATGTCCAACCCAGCCATACTTGAAATGCTACACCTAAAGAAATCCCAGTCCCCTCACACCACACACTCCAGAGATCACAACCTCATTTTCACAATTAACAGAACATTCTGGAGGGACAGGTTCATCTCCCAAAGACTGTCCATACTCTAGAATAAACTTCCCATTCCCTGTAAAGCAGAGCACCTCGCTGGCCCTCTTCAAGAGAAATCTTGACGAGTGGATGGGTAACAGAAAGTTCACTCCAGGAATTACTCCAGTTGCCTTACTGGATAGAGGCACTGTGAACTAACATCGGGTGGCATGGTGCCTGGACAATTTTTTTGGGTTAGGCTTCTAAAGGCTCCAGGGCCATTAGCCTAGTACACATATATGAACCTCTGAAGCAGAATTGTATTTTTTGTTTAGAATGTTCTTATTATGTAAAGGTGTTTTCTGATATTTTTTTTTGTGTGGAATAACTGTAGTTCTATGAAAGCTGTAATCAGTTTTACGATTGAACAATATTACAGTCTTGCATTTAGAGTATGACCTTTTATGATTCCATGGCATGGCTTATTTGCGTTGTCACCTCACAGACGTTGCCCGTTCGATTCTCTGTTAGAGCGTCTTCTGTGTGGCGACATGCGTGAATGGGCGTTCCCTTGTTGAAGGCTGTGCATTAGGCCCGGCAAGCCAGCAAGTAAAAATCTACTGCCAATCATTAGCGGACTGGAGTTCTGCTGTGGTGACCCCTAACCAGGAAAAGCCAAAAGACACAAACAAAGAATTTACAAGGCCTGATCAGTAGACAACCCCAGGAAAATGAATGTCCTTCTTGCTGTGGCAGAATCTCCACCTCTCTGTGGAAAGGGGTACTACATGATTTAATAAGTAGAAAGCTGGATTGCCTGAAGTACCTAGTTTCAAATACAGATGGAGCTGTACTGCACACACCTAGAGCCGGGAAAGGGGGGGGGGGGGGGGGGCTGCATGCAACCTGTGCATGAGCTGTACTGAAAAGTGTGAGCTGTTCCCTCAACTCCTTGTGGAATAGCTCCTTTCACTCTGATTTTAAAATAGAAGCAATTCCTGATGATATAGTACCCGCACATCCACATCTCTCTTCCTGGATGTAGTAAATTCAGGCATGATGGTCATACTGTTCATTATTTTTGCATTCACCTGTACGCCATAGAGATGAAAATGTTGTAGGTCAAACACAGTGCATTTCACATTTATTTGCCTGCAAAAACAAGCTAAATTAAAAATATAGTCATAGTTGAAATATTAACTTTAACCTCACAGATGTAATGCTGTCCAGTTTGTTCACAGCTAAACAATTACACAATGTCAGCATTCAGCAAAATGAAAAAACAAAGGGTCATACTCAAAGAACATGGCTCGTATGATAAAGATCCTGTTGAATGTGATCAGTTTCCTTCCTTTACAACATAACTAGTCTGATGCATAGTTAGTTACTAGGTTTGCATTCCACAGGACCACTGAGCAGTTTAACTCCAATTCCCAGTCACCTCAAAGCACAACCTAGCCAAATAAATTGCTTAATGTTATGGAACAGGTAAATAAGAAATGAAGAAATTAAACCCTGTAGCAAAAGAACCAGAACTCACATCCATAACCCCCTACACCAACTGCCAGTCTAAAATAAAATAAAATTCAGAGGAAGTATTTAAACTAACCCCCCTGGACAAGAAATAGTACCATTAACATACACTAGTAACTTATTAAAGAGCTATTTGGCAGTTGGTGAATAGGATTAAGGCTTCAGGTTAAGAGCGACCCCTTGTATTGGGACTTGATCCTAATGGGTATTTTATTTACATGCACACACACACACACACACACACACACACACACACACACACACACACACACACACACACACACACACACACACACGAAAAGCACCATCTATATACCAGGACTGGTAATGCATGCATGACTTTTTTTTTAGGGAACCTCAGCTGCCTGCAGTGACACTTCCTGTGGTATTCCATGCATTTACCTACATATCTCTCAGCTGACCCTAATTTTGAAGGACATTGCAGATTTTGCCATGGTGGTGCTGCGGTAGTGTTGTCGCCTCACAGTAAGATGTTGTCCTGTTCGATTCTCAGCTAGAGCGTTTTCTGTGTGGAGACATGCGTGAATGGGAGTGCCTTCGTTGAAGGTTGTGTGTCAGGGCCTGCAACTCGGCATGTAAAAATCTACTGCCAATCATTAGCAGACCGGAGTTCTGCTGTGGTGACCCCTAACCAGGAAAAGCCAAAAGACACAACATTGCAGATTTTGCCTCATATTTTTTGCCCTGTTCCACATAGAATGTTTTTGATTTTCTGGTAAATCACTGAAGATTATACTCAGTCAATAATGCCAGATATCAGAGTTTTATACTTGTTGTTTAGAAACTGCATATTAATACAAAATCTGATAATTAACTTATTAGGTGAATTAAGAATATTATTTAAAAACTGAACCATATTTTCGGCTTTTGTCCAGCATTATTTGTGTTTTGCTTCATTTCCAGTTCTTAAGCAAAGAACTTCTGTGGTATATGCAGCCTTCAAAATAAGGTTAATTACCAAAGTGAAGCTTGCCTGCAGAGAAGTAATGGCCCTGAATGTGATGTCATAAACCATGTACATATCCACAATGCCCTGCATTAATATTAAATTGCAATCTTGAAATACCTGTCTGTTAACAAGAAACTGTAAAATTAAAGTGCTATTAGTAAAGCAGAATATTCTGACTCTCATTTTAAATTTAGAACAAATGTTCATAATTTATGCCCCCATTAAATTAATAAACAGTGGAAGTTTTGATTTTTTTCATAAGTTGCTCTTTGTATTTGTGTTTTTTTTTGTATTTGTTGTTTTTAATTTAACTGCATTTATTTAAATTGCAATTGTCTTAATATTGTGACACACTTAGGTGTGCTAGCTTGTACTACATTTAAAGTGATTTTTTGCTTCACCTTGAACTGCTTTCCTGCAAAAAAAAATCAAAGTTTGTTTCGCACCATTCCTGTAACTAGTCTAGTCCAGATACAGATTTGCTATATCCAGGACTGTATGTAAGATTCTGAGCCCCCAGACCTTTCTGTGTTGGAGGGAAGCCTTCTAGCTTATCAGTGGGACTGGTAAGCACTGTCTACCACAAGAGGAGTGGTTTCTGGCCCAGCAAATGTAGTTTATTGGCAGTTTGGGCAGTTTTTCCATCCCTTTCAACTTTCTAGTTTAAAAGCTTGGGTTTGCGCTTGTTTAAGCTCCATGGATCCAGTTTTGGCATCCTGCAGACTACAAGAGCAACAGGAAGATGAAAGAGATCCTCTAAGTGACTCTGTTTTGGGTTTTGCATAATTTACTGCTCTCTGCACTTGTTTTTTGTCATTTTTAATTTATCTGCATTTATTTAAACTGCATTTGCCTTAGTATTGCTACACACTCGTGTGCTAGCTTGTACTGCATTTAAAGTGTTATTTGCTACTGTTTTAACTGATTTTTTGCAAAAAAAAAGTTCTAAGCTTGTTTCCCACCTTTTCTGTAACTAGTCTAGTCCAGATACAGATTTGCTATATCCAGGACTGTATGTAAGTTTCTGAGCTCCCAGACCTTTCTGTGTTGGAGGGAAGCCTTCTAGCTTATCAGTGGGAGTGGTAAGCACTAGGCAGCCTGTCTACCACAAGAGGAGTGGTTTCTGGCCCAGCAAATGTAGTTTATTGGCAGTTTGGGCAGTTTTTCCATCCCTTTCAACTTTCTGGTTTAAAAGCTTGGGTTTGCGCTTGTTTAAGCTCCATGGATCCAGTTTTGGCATCCTGCAGACTACAAGAGCAACAGGAAGATGAAAGAGATCCTCTAAGTGACTCTGTTTTGGGCTTTGCATAATTTACTGCTCTCTGCACTTGTTTTTTGTCATTTTTAATTTATCTACATTTATTTAAACTGCATTTGCCTTAGTATTGCTACACACTCGTGTGCTAGCTTGTACTGCATTTAAAGTGTTATTTGCTACTGTTTTAACTGATTTTTTGCAAAAAAAAAGTTCTAAGCTTGTTTCCCACCTTTTCTGTAACTAGACTAGTTCAGATACAGATTTGCTCTACCCAGGACTGTTTTGTAAGTTTCTGAGCACCCCAAATCTTTCTGCCAGAAATTGTATTTTATTGGTCACTTGGGCAATTTTTACCATCCCTTTCAACTTTCTCGTTTAAAAGCCTGTGTTTCACACCATGCAGTGGTGCTCATCTGAGGTAAACTTACCAGTGCCAGAAAGTCTGCTCTTCAATTTTCCCCTCAGAACGTGCTTGTTCTTCTACTTCTTGCACTTCAGTTAGCTTGATCAGCTAGCACTAACAGGCTTTTGTAACATTTATTTAGCATACTTTAGAGCTATCAGCACTAGCTGTTCCTATGCAGTAACAGTACCAGTACCTATTAGTTATGACCACTCCTCTTGGTATGATTTTATGGCAATTTCCTGTGCTTTCTCCTGCTAACCTGGTGCACTTAGGCATTCTGAGACAGTGTAGCAACTGTCTAATGTACACAGACAACCCACTCCTCTTACCTCCCAACATTCATACCTGTGAGAGATGCACTTATATCGCCAAACTGGAAGCACTGTACGTGCCAACCAAGACCGGACTAGCTTGTCAAGAGGAAAAGGTCAACACCTGCTACTCACGACATAGAATGCTCAGCCCCCCCAAAACACCACCCATCACAACCCACACATAGAAACACAAACCATACACCCACCTTTGTGAAGGTTCTCAATAAAAATTTCCCCAAACAACAAAGACCCCTGAGACGGAAATGCACTTGACCACCAAAACACAACACCAACCCCAGAACACATAGCTCACCACCACAGTGTGCCCCACAACCCAAGCCCCTAAGGCAAAACACTTGGCCCAATGGACTAATCATAGGAGACTAAATTGTGAGGCACAGTGATGTCCCACTCACTAGGTTGAACAAGGAGAAGGTGACAGTCACTTGTCTATCAGGTGCCAGGATACGACACATAACACATGCACTCAGGTCACTACAAAACAAGTACATATATGACTCAGTTATTGCCCATGTGGGTGCGAATGACCTGAGAAATACCTCCCTGAACTACATGAAAAAAGATGTGATGGAACTCTTGGATTATGTGGCTCAGGCAGGTACGACCTTAGCCCTTAACAGTATTCTACCATCACCGAGAATGATACCACAGTATGAGCAGAAAATGATTGATTTCAACAATCAGCTAAGTTTCTGGTGTCATTCTAAAGGGATCCAGTATATGTCTGTCTGGGACAACATGCTCGACAGACCTCTGGTTTGCCAGAGACAGCCTCCATCTGTCACCCATGGGTTTCTGGGTACTGGCTAATACCCTTGCCACCACTATAGTGCCTTTTTTAGGCAGTGTTCCAAAGACCAAAATTCCACCATAACAGCTACAAACAAATGCAATCTCAGGGTCATGCTGCTCAGTGCTAGAAGTCTAAATCTCAACATACACTCACTCGAAGCGCTCCTCAAAATTGTGAATGTCAACATCTGTGTTGCAATGGAGACCTGGTTTAAAGAGGCAGAGAGCACCCCTACGCTTCCAGGCTACAACTCATTCTATACATTTCAGCCCCAGAATATATTCGGAAGCTCCAAAGGTGGTGGTGTCTCCATATTCTTAAAGTATACACACACCTCTAGACTGGTAGCCAGCATAACACATCTGAGATACTTCAGGTACAACTAACACTGGGTAAGACAGTGATATAAGTCATCGCCTGCTACAGAACTCCAAACATGTCCCTAGACTCTCACTCCAAGTTCCTAAGCACACTGGAATCTATCAAGGTCCAACCCAGTACTCTCATACTAGGTGACTTCAACTACCCTTCCATCAACTGGGAATACTATTCAAGTACCAATGTACAGGCCCAACACTTTCTGGAATTTATCAGTTCCAATGCCCTGGACCAGCTAATTCTGACCCCCACTACAGGAATGAACATCCTCGACCTGGTTATCACCAACATGGGAGACCGTTGCTCCACACCTATAGTCAATTCCTCTCTGGTTAAATCTGACCAGAAATTGATCACCATGGAATTCTTCATCTCACCT
This sequence comes from Protopterus annectens, assembly GCF_019279795.1. Lineage (NCBI taxonomy): Eukaryota > Metazoa > Chordata > Ceratodontiformes > Protopteridae > Protopterus > Protopterus annectens. The sequence continues at coordinate 1,813,326,698 of NC_056729.1, read as the reverse complement.
ACACCCCCAACTAAGGTGACCACCCTGAAAAACTTCTCTAAAGCTGACTTTGGGCTCCTAAAGACAGAGGTGGCTAACTTCTCAGCACCCATGCCAATGGAAAATAGTTGCATGACTTCCGAATCATACACCAATGCACTGTACAAGCATGTACACAAATGCATGGACCTTGCCATACTAAATAGAACTCTCCTCCAAAAAAAGGAAGATTATCTGGTGGTCCCAGCCATCAATAAACTCTACAACAGAAGGAAGAAACTGTTGCAGAAAAAGTCACAAGACTGGAAAACCTCCCTTATCAGTCTCAACAAAAAGCTGAGATTCCTTATCAAATCCTCTAAAGTCAGTTATGTAGGCAGACTTGCATCTGACACCAAAAACAACCACAAAGCCTTCTACAGCTATATCAAAAACCTCAAAAGCAATACCCAGATTTGCTCTGAGGTATTGCACAATGGCACCCCCTATACTGAGCCAACAGATATAGCCAACATACTGGCTGACAAATTCAGTGCCAAATTTACCCCACTTTCCCCCCAAGGGCCCTATCACAATACAAGAAGAAAGACTGGCACCCACCATTTCTGTGGCACAGTTAAAAGCTGCATTGCCCAAAGTCAAGAATACAGCATCCATGGGACATGATAATACCCCTGGCTGCATCCTACATGAGCTACAAAATGAACTGGCACCACATCTGTGTGCCTTGTTCAGTCATAGCCTTACGTCAGGCTATGTCCCTAATGAATGGCGCACTGCTAGAATCATCCCACTCCATAAAGGGGAAACAACTAAAGATCCTGGGAAATATCGCCCCATTAGGTTGGCAAGTCTGGTATGCAAAGCTAAGGTGTGCATCATCATGGACCTGCTTAACAAAGATATAGGCAGTCTTGAAACTCTTGACCCCACACAGTTTGCCTTTCTCAAGGGGAGATCCTGAATGCTGAACTTGGTTGACTTCGAGGCAGTCAACAAGGCTGTGGATGAGGGTAAAGCAGTACATACAGCCTACCTTGACCTGGCCAAGGCCTTTGATACCATTCCCCACTCGGGTATCATTGATAAACTCACCAAACTAGACATCAATCCTTACATCACTAGGTGGGTTGCAAACTGGCTGACAGACAGGACCCACAGAGAGAAAGTTGTGAATTCCAAGTCAGACTCTCAACCAGTCATGAGTGGAGTCACACAGGGCTCAGTCCTGTGCCCTCTCTTGTTTGGCATCTGCTTTCTCAGAAGTCCAGGCCAATGCAGAAGGATTCTGGCTGACAAAGTTCGCTGATGACTGCAAGCTAGGAGTCATTATGAACTCCCCAAGTGATGCAGACATCCTACAAAAGGGCCTCTCTGAGACCAATGAGTGGTGTCGGAACCATGGCTTGAAGTTTATCACCAAACAATGCGTTATCATCCCCTTTGGAAAAAAACTCAGTTCCCACGAATTACCACGTTGATGGGAGCCCACTGAACACTGAAGGGGCCATAAGAGATCTGGGCACCCAGGTCAACAGCCACTTCACCTTTGACCACCACATTGCCACTGTGGTCAGAAAGTCCTTCTACGTGGCACATCTTATAACCAAAAGTTTCGTATCCAGGAAAAAAGCGGTCATCATCCCTCTCTATCCATCCCTCATTAGATCAATCATCAGATATAATGCCCCGTTTGGCATGTACCTGACCAGACACCTACACCAGCTGGAGTGGCCACAAAAGTACCTCACAAAAAGGATCCTAGGCCTTAATCACGTCCTACATGGACAGACTCAAGAAACTTCAGCTGTTCTTATTCTCTTATTGTATACTTAGAGGTGATCTCTGTTTGACTTACAAAGCCATGTCCAACCCAGCCATACTTGAAATGCTACACCTAAAGAAATCCCAGTCCCCCCACACCACACACTCCAGAGATCACAACCTTATTATCACAATTAACAGAACATGCTGGAGGGACAGGTTCATCTCCCAAAGACTGCCCATACTCTGGAATAAGTTTCTCATTCATGTCAATCAGAGCACCTCGCTGGCCTTCTTCAAGAGAAATCTTGACAAGTGGATGGGTAACAGAAAGTTCACTCCAGGAATTACTCCAGTTGCCTTACTGAATAGAGGCACTGTGAACTAACATCGGGTGGCATGGTGCCTGGACAATTTTTTGGGTTAGGCTTCTAAAGGCTCCAGGGCCATTAGCCTAGTACACATATATGAACCTTTGAAGCAGAATTGTATTTTTTGTTTAGAATGTTCTTATTATGTAAAGGTATTTTCTGATATTTTTTTTTTTTGTGGAGTAAATTTAGTTCTATGAAAGCTGTAATCTGTTTTATGAATGAACAATGTTACAGTCTTGCAATTAGAGTGTAACTTCTTATATGGTATGGCATATTTGGCTTTGAGAATATATAAAACCTGATCAGTGGAGTAGCCCATGAAAATGAATAGGCTTCTTGGTGTGGCAGAATCTCCACCTGTATATGCAAACATGTACTACATGACTTACTGAGTAGAAAGCTGGATTGCCTGAAGTACCAAGTTTCAAATACAGATGGAGCTCTACTGGCAGACACCTAGAGCCGGGAAGTGGGGGCTGCATGCAACCTGTGCATGAGCTGTACTGAAAAGTGTGAGCTGTTCCCTCAACTCCTTGTGGAATAGCTCCTTTCACTCTGATTTTAAAACAGAAGAAATTCCTGATGATATAGTACCCGCACATCCACATCTCTCTTCCTGGATGTAGTAAATGCTGGCATGATGGCCATACTGTTAATTATGTTTGCATTCACCTGTACTCCATAAAGATGAAAGTGCTGTAGCTCTAACACAGCGTGTTTCACATTTATGTGTCTACAAAAACAAGCTAAATTAAAAATATAGTCATACTTGAAATATTAGCTTTAAACTCACATATATCATGCTGTCCATTTTGTTCACAGCTAAATAATGACACAATGTCAGCATTCAGCAAAATGAAAAAACAAAGGGTCATACTCAAAGAACATGGCTCGTATGATAAAGATCCTATTGACTGCAATCAGTTTCCTTCCTTTACAACATAACTAGTCTGATGCATAGTTAGTTACTAGGTTTGCAGTCCACAGGACCACTGAGAAGTATAACTCCAATTCCCAGTCACCTCAAAGCACAACCTAGCCAAATAAATTGCTTAATGTTATGGAACATGTAAATAAGAAATGAAGAACTCAAACCCTGTAGCACAATAACCAGAACTCATATCCTTAACCCTCTAAAGCAGCTGCCAGCCTACAATAAAATAAAAGGCAAAGGAAGTATTTAAACTGAACTTCCTGGTCAAGAAACAGCAGCATTAACCCACTGTAGTAACTTATTAAATAGCTATTTGGCAAATGTTGAATAGGATTAAGGCTTCAGGTTAATAGCTCTCCCGTATAGATAATTAATCCTAATGGGTATTTTAGTCACATACACACACACACACACACACACACACACACACACACACACACACACACACACACACACACACACACACACACACACGAAAAGCACCATCTATATACCAGGACTGGTAATGCATGCATGACTTTTTTTTTAGGGAACCTCAGCTGCCTGCAGTGACACTTCCTGTGGTATTCCATGCATTTACCTACATATCTCTCAACTGACCCTAATTTTGAAGGACATTGCAGATTTTTCCATGGTGGTGCTGCGGTAGTGTTGTCGCCTCACAGTAAGATGTTGTCCTGTTTGATTCTCAGCTAGAGCGTCTTCTGTGTGGAGACATGCGTGAATGGGAGTGCCTTCGTTGAAGGTTGTGTGTCAGGGCCGGCAACTCGGCATGTAAAAATCTACTGCCAATCATTAGCAGACCGGAGTTCCACTGTGGCGACCCCTAACCAGGAAAAGCCGTAAGACACAACATTGCAGATTTTGCCTCATATTTTTTGCCCTGTTCCACATAGAATCATTTTGATTTTCTGGTAAATCACTGAAGATTATACTCAGTCAATAATGCCAGATATCAGAGTTTTATACTTGTTGTTTAGAAACTGCATATTAATACAAAATCTGATAATTAACTTATTAGGTGAATTAAGAATATTATTTAAAAACTGAACCATATTTTCGGCTTTTGTCCAGCATTATTTGTGTTTTGCTTCATTTCCAGTTCTTAAGCAAAGAACTTCTGTGGTATATGCAGCCTTCAGAATAAGGTTAATTACCAAATTGAAGCTTGCCTGCAGAGAAGTAATGGCCCTGAATGTGATGTCATAAACCATGTACATATCCACAATGCCCTGCTTTAATATTTCATTGCAATCTTGAAATACCTGTCTGTTAACAAGAAACTGTAAAATTAAAGTGCTATTAGTAAAGCAGAATATTCTGACTCTCATTTTAAATTTAGAACAAATGTTCATAATTTATGCCCCCATTAAATTAATAAACAGTGGAAGTTTTGATTTTTTTCATAAGTTGCTCTTTGTATTTGTGTTTTTTTTGTCTTTGTTGTTTTTAATTTAACTGCATTTATTTAAATTGCAATTGTCTTAATATTGTGACACACTTAGGTGTGCTAGCTTGTACTACATTTAAAGTGATTTTTTGCTTCACCTTGAACTGCTTTCCTGCAAAAAAAAAATCAAAGTTTGTTTCCCATCATTCCTGTAACTAGTCTAGTCCAGATACAGATTTGCTATATCCAGGACTGTATGTAAGTTTCTGTGCCCCCAGACCTTTCTGTGTTGGAGGGAAGCCTTCTAGCTTTTCAGTGGGAGTGGTAAGCACTAGGCAGCCTGTCTACCACAAGAGGAGTGGTTTCTGGCCCAGAAAATGTAGTTTATTGGCCGTTTGGGCAGTTTTTCCATCCCTTTCAACTTTCTAGTTTAAAAGCTTGGGTTTGCGCTTGTTTAAGCTCCATGGATCCAGTTTTGGCATCCTGCAGACTACAAGAGCAACAGGAAGATGAAAGAGATCCTCTAAGTGACTCTGTTTTGGGTTTTGCATAATTTACTGCTCTCTGCACTTGTTTTTTGTCATTTTTAATTTATCTGCATTTATTTAAACTGCATTTGCCTTAGTATTGCTACACACTCGTGTGCTAGCTTGTACTGCATTTAAAGTGTATTTGCTACTGTTTTAACTGCTATTCTGCAAAAAAAAAAGTTCTAAGCTTGTTTCCCACCTTTTCTGTAACTAGACTAGTTCAGATACAGATTTGCTGTACCCAGGACTGTTTTGTAAGTTTCTGAGCCCCCCAGATCTTTCTGCCAGAAATTGTATTTTATTGGTCGTTTGGGCAATTTTTACCATCCCTTTCAACTTTCTGGTTTAAAAGCCTGTGTTTCACACCATGCAGTGGTGCTCATCTGAGGTAAACTTACCGGTGCCAGAGTCTGCTCTTCAATTTTCCCCTCAGAACATGATTGTTCTTCTACTTCTTGCACTTCAGTTAGCTTGATCAGCTAGCAAAAACAGGCTTTTGTAACATTTATTTAGCATACTTTAGAGCTATCAGCACTAGCTGTTCCTATGCAGTAACAGTACCAGTACTATTAGTTATGACCACTCCTCCTGGTATGATTGTATGGCAATTTCCTGTGCTTTCTCCTGCTAACCTGGTGCACTTGGGCATTCTGAAACAGTGTAGCAACTGTCTAATGTACACAGACAACCCTCTCCTCTTACTTCCCAACATTCATACCTGTGAGAGAAGCACTTATATCGCCAAACTGGAAGCACTGTACGTGCCAACCAAGACCGGACTAGCTTGTCAAGAGGAGAAGGTCAACACCTGCTACTCACGACATAGAATGCACAGCCCCCCCCCAAACACCAACCATCACAACCCACACATAGAAACACAAACCATACACCCACCTTTGTGAAGGTTCTCAATAAAAATTTCCCCAAACAACAGAGACCCCTGAGACGGAAATGCACTTGACCACCAAAACACAACACCAACCCCAGAACACATAGCTCACCACCACAGTGTGCCCCTCTACCCAAGCCCTTAAGGCAAAACACTTAGCCCAATGGACTAATCATAGGAGACTAAATTGTGAGGCACAGTGATGTCCCACTCACTTGGTTGAACAAGGAGAAGGTGACAGTCACTTGTCTATAGGTGCCAGGATACGACACATAACACATGCACTCAGGTCACTACACAACAAGTACAAATATGACTCAGTCATTGTCCATGTGGGTGCGAATGACCTGAGACATACCTCCCTGGACTACATGAAAAAAGATGTGATGGAACTCTTGGATTATGTGGCTCAGGCAGGTATGACCTAAGCCCTTAACAGTATTCTACCATCACCGAGATTGATACCACAGTATGAGCAGAAAATGATTGATTTCAACAATCAGCTAAGTTTCTGGTGTCATTCTAAGGGGATCCAGTATATGTCTGTCTGGGACAACATGCTCGACAGACCTCTGGTTTGCCAGAGACAGCCTCCATCTGTCACCCATGGGATTCTGGGTACAGACTAATACCCTTGCCACCACTATAGTGCCTTTTTTAGGCAGTGTTCCAAAGACCAAAATTCCACCATAACAGCTACAAACAAATGCAATCTCAGGGTCATGCTGCTCAGTGCTAGAAGTCTAAATCTCAAGATACACTCACTCGAAGCGCTCCTCAAAATTGTGAATGTCAACATCTGTGCTGTAATGGAGACCTGGTTTAAAGAGGCAGAGAGCACCCCTATGCTTCCAGGCTACAACGCATTCTATACCTTTTGGCCCCAGAATATGTTCGGAAGCTCCAAAGGTGGTGGCGTCTCCATATTCTTAAAGTATACACACACCTCTAGACTGGTAGCCAGCATAACACATCTGAGATACTTCAGATACAACTAACACTGGGTAAGACAGTGATATAAGTCATCGCCTGCTACAGAACCCCAAACATGTCCCTAGACTCTCACTCCAAATTCCTCAGCACACTGGAATCTATCAAGGTCCAACCCAGTACTCTCATACTGGGTGACTTCAACTACCCTTCCATCAACTGGGAAAACTATTCAAGTACCAATGTACAGGCCCAACGCTTGTTGGAATTTATCAGTTCCAATGCCCTGGACCAGCTCATTCTGACCCCCACTACAGGAATGAACATCCTCGACCTGGTTATCACCAACATGGGAGACCGTTGCTCTACACCTATAGTCAATTCCTCCCTGGTTAAATCTGACCACAAACTGATCAGTATGGAAATCTCCATCTCACCTACACCCCCAACTAAGGTGACCACCCTGAAAAACTTCTCTAAAGCTGACTTTGGGCTCCTAAAGACAGAGGTGGTTAACTTCTCAGCACCCATGCCAATGGAAAATAGTTGCATGACTCCAAATCATACACCAATGCACTGTACAAGCATGTACACAAATGCATGGTCCTTGCCATACTAAATAGAACTAAGACACTCTCCTCCAAAAAAAGGAAGCCAATCTGGTGGTCCCCAGCCATCAATAAATTCTACAACAGAAGGAAGAAACTGTTGCAGAAAAAGTCACAAGACTGGAAAACCTCCCTTATCAGTCTCAACAAAAAGCTGAGATTCCTTATCAATTCCTCTAAAGTCAGCTATGTAGGCAGACTTGCATCTGACACCAAAAACAACCACAAAGCCTTCTACAGCTATATCAAAAACCTCAAAAGCAATACCCAGATTTGCTCTGAGGTATTGCACAATGGCACCCCCTATACTGAGCCAACAGATATAGCCAACATACTGGCTGACAAATTCAGTGCCAAATTTACCCCACTTTCCCCCCAAGGGCCCTATCACAATACACGAAGAAAGACTGGCACCCACCCTTTCTGTGGCACAGTTAAAAGCTACATTGTCCAAAGTCAAGAATACAGCATCCATGGGACATGATAATACCCCTGGCTGCATCCTACATGAGCTACAAAATGAACTGGCACCACATCTGTGTGCCTTGTTCAGTCATAGCCTTACATCAGGCTATGTCCCTAATGAATGGCGCACTGCTACAATCATCCCACTCAATAAAGGGGAAACAACTAAAGATCCTGGGAAATATCGCCCCATTAGGCTGGCGAGTCTGGTATGCAAAGCTAAGGTGTGCATCATCATGGACCTGCTTAACAAAGATATAGGCAGTCTTGAAACTCTTGACCCCACACAGTTTGCCTTTCTCAAGGGGAGATCCTGACTGCTGAACCTGGTTGACTTCGAGGCAGTCAACAAGGCTGTGGATGAGGGTAAGGCAGTACATACAGTCTACCTTGACCTGGCCAAGGCCTTTGATACCATTCCCCACTCGGGTATCATTGATAAACTCACCAAACTAGACATCAATCCTTACATCACTAGGTGGGTTGCAAACTGGCTGACAGACAGGACCCACAGAGAGAAAGTTGTGAATTCCAAGTCAGACTCTCAACCAGTCATGAGTGGAGTCACACAGGGCTCAGTCCTGTGCCCTCTCTTGTTTGGCATCTGCTTTCTCAGAAGTCCAGGCCAATGCAGAAGGATTCTGGCTGACAAAGTTCGCTGATGACTGCAAGCTAGGAGTCATTATAAACTCCCCAAGTGATGCAGACATCCTACAAAAGGGCCTCTCTGAGACCAATGACTGGTGTCGGAACCATGGCTTGAAGTTTAACACCAAACAATGCGTTATCATCCCCTTTGGAAAAAAAATCAGTTCCCACGAATTACCACGTTGATGGGAGCCCACTGAACACTGAAGGGGCCATAAGAGATCTGGGCACCCAGGTCAACAGCCACTTCACCTTTGACCACCACATTGCCACTGTGGTCAGAAAGTCCTTCTACGTGGCACATCTTATAACCAAAAGTTTTGTATCCAGGAAGAAAGAGGTCATCATCCCTCTCTATCCATCCCTCATTAGATCAATCATCAGATATAATGCCCCGTTTGGCATGTACCTGACCAGGCACCTACACCAGCTGGAGTGGCCACAAAAGTACCTCACAAAAAGGATCCTAGGCCTTAATCATGTCCTACATGGACAGACTCAAGAAACTTCAGCTGTTCTTATTCTCTTATTGTATACTTAGAGGTGATCTCTGTTTGACTTACAAAGCCATGTCCGACCCAGCCATACTTGAAATGCTACACCTAAAGAAATCCCAGTCCCCCCACACCACACACTCCAGAGATCACAACCTTATTATCACAATTAACAGAACATGCTGGAGGGACAGGTTCATCTCCCAAAGACTGCCCATACTCTGGAATAAGTTTCTCATTCTTGTCAATCGGAGCACCCCGCTGGCCTTCTTCAAGAGAAATCTTGACGAGTGGATGGGTAACAGAAAGTTCACTCCAGGGATTATTCCAGTTGCCTTACTGGATAGAGGCACTGTGAACTAACATCGGGTGGCATGGTGCCTGGACAATTTTTTGGGTTAGGCTTCTAAAGGCTCCAGGGCCATTAGCCTAGTACACATATATGAACCTTTGAAGCAGAATTATAGTTTTTGTTTAGAATGTTTTTATTATGTAAAAGTGTTTTCTGAGATTTTTTTTTTTTGTGGAATAAATGTAGTTCTATGAAAGATGTAATCAGTTTTATGAATGAACAATGTTACAGTCTTGCAGTTAGGGTATGACCTTTTATGATTCCATGGAATGGCTTATTTGGTCTTGAGAATATACAAGGCCTGATCAGTAGACAATCCCAGGAAAATGAATGGCCTTCTTGCTGTGGCAGAAACTCCACCTCTCTGTGGAAAGAGGTACTACATGATTTAATAAGTAGAAAGCTGGATTGCCTGAAGTACCTAGTTTCATATACAGATGGAGCTGTACTGCACACACCTAGAGCCGGGAAGTGGGGGGCTGCATGCAACCTGTGCATGAGCTGTACTGAAAAGTGTGAGCTGTCCCATCAATTCCTTGTGGAATAGCTCATTTCACTCTGTTTTTAAAAAAACAGAAGCAATTCCTAAGGGTATAGTGCCTGCACATTGACATCTTTCGTCCTGGATGTAGTAAACACTGGCATGATGGCCATACTGTTCATTATGTTTGCATTCACCTGTACTCCATAAAGATGAAAGTGTTGTAGCTCAAACACAGCGTGTTTCACATTTATGTGCCTGCAAAAACAAGCTAAATTAAAAATATAGTCATACTTGAAATATTAGCTTTAAACTCACAGATATCATGCTGTCTATTTTGTTCACAGCTAAATAATCACACAATGTCAGCATTCAGCAAAATGAAAAAAACAAAGGGTCATACTCAAAGAACATGGCTTGTATGATAAAGATCCTATTGACTGCAATCAGTTTCCTTCCTTTACAACGTAACTAGTCTGATGCATAGTTAGTTACTAGGCTTGCAGTTCATATGACCATTGAGAAGTTTAACTCAAATTCCCAGTCACCTTAAAACACTACCTAGTTAAATAATGTGCTTAAGGTTACAGAACAGGCAAATGAGAAATGAAGAACTCAAACCCTGTAGCACAATAACCAGAACTCATATCCTTAACCCTCTAAAGCAGCTGCCAGCCTACAATAAAATAAAAGGCAAAGGAAGTATTTAAACTGAACTTCCTGGTCAAGAAACAGCAGCATTAACCCACTGTAGTAACTTATTAAATAGCTATTTGGCAAATGGTGAAGAGGATTAAGGCTTCAGGTTAATAGCATCCCCTTGTATTGGGACTTGATCCTAATGGGTATTTTATTTACATGCGCACACACACACACACACACACACACACACACACACACACACACACACACACACACACACACACACACACACACACACACACACACACACACACACACACACACACACACACACCATGAAAAGTACCATCTGTATACCAGGACTGGTAGTGCATGCATTACCTTTTTTAGGGAACCTCAGCTGCCTGCAGTGGTACTGCTTGTGGTATTCCATATATTTTCCTACATATCTCTCAGCTGTCCCTAACTTTGCAGAACATTACAGATTTTGCTGTGGTGGTGCTGCGGTAGTGTTGTTGCCTTACAGTAAGACGTTGTCCTGTGCGATTCTCAGCTAGAGCGTCTTCTGTGTGGAGACATGCATGAATGGGCGTGCCTTCGTTGAAGGTTGTGCATCATGGCCGGCAACTCGGCACGTAAAAATCTACTGCCAATCATTAGCGGACCGGAGTTCTGCTGTGGTGACCCCTAACCGGGAAAAGCCGAAAGACACAACATTGCAGATTTTGCCTCATATTTTTTGCCCTGTTCCACATAGAATGTTTTTGATTTTTTGGTAAATCACTGATGATTATAGTCAGTCAATAATGCCAGATATCATAGTTTTATACTTGTTGTTTAGAAACTGCATATTAATGCAAAATCTGATAATTAACTTATTAGCTGAACTAAGAATATTATTTAAAAACTAAACCATATTTTCGGCTTTTGTCCAGCATTATTTGTGTTTTGCTTCATTTCCAATTGTTAACCAAAGAACTTCTGTGGTATATGCAGCCTTCAAAATAAGGTTAATTATCAAAGTGAAGCTTGCCTGCAGAGAAGTAATGGCCCTGAATGTGATGTCATAAAACATGTACATATCCTCAATGCCCTGCTTCAATATTTCATTGCAATCTTGAAATATCTGTCTGTTAACAAGAAACTGTAAAATTAAAGTGCTATTTAGTGAAGCAGAATATTCTGACTCTCATTTTAAATTTAGAATAAATGTTTCATAGTTTCATAGTTTCATAGTATAGTACTAGGCTATCTGCCCTAGGGCATTTATAAGCCTAGCCAAAGTGTATGTGGCTTTCGCCACCCCATGTAATGATACAAAAGTGTACAATTTAAATTAAATTTAGTTTACTGTGCATCTATCTAGCAATGACACAGAGATGACCCCCGGGGTAAACCTACAATCACCCATCCATTCATCCAGATTTCTCTTGAAGAGAGTCAGTGAGGGGCTCTGCCTAACATGGACAGGTATCCTGTTCCAGAGTGCGGGAAGCCTCTGGGTTATGAATCTGTCCCTCCACATGTCCTATTCAAATTTGTGCTGAGGTTTAGATCTTTAGCTCTCGTGGCTCTGATGGATTTGGATTTTTTGAGGTGGAGCATGTCCATTAATTCTGAATTGGATATGGCCTTGTACATAAGGCACAGATCACCTCTGAGCAGGCGATATGCTAATGAATAGAGCTGGAGCTTTTTCATTCTGGCAGCATATGACATATGCTTGAGACCCTTGATCCTCTTGGTAAGGTACTTTTGGGGTCTGTCCAGCTGCTGCAGGTGCCGGGTGAGGTACATACCAAATGGGGCATTGTACTCAATCATAGGCCTGATAAGGGAGGAATATAAGGGTACAATGACATCCTTTGATCTGGATGTGAATCCCTTCATGATAAGGTGGGCAAGGTAGAAGGTCTTTCTAACCACTTTAGCGACGTGGGTGTCAAATGAGAGGTCACTGTCAACTTGGGTCCCCAGGTCTCTGATTAATTTTTCCATACTAAATGGATTACCACCTATGTGGTAATTTGTGGGTACTTTGTTTTTTCCAAAGGGGATGACTATACATTTTTTGGCATTTAGTTTAAGGCCATGGCTTTGGCACCAGTCGTCTGTTTCTGTGAGGCCATTCTAGAGGATGCATGTGTCAGCTGGTGTGTCGACTATGGCACCTAGTTTGCAGTCGTCTGCGAACTTTGTCAGCCACAACCCCCCCTACGTTTGCCTGCACATCTGAGAAATAAATGCCGAACAAGAGGGGTCCCAAGACAGAGCCCTGTGGGACTCCACTTGTGACTGGCTTAGAGTCTGACATAGCTCCAGCCATTCTGACTTTGTGGGTTCTGTCCTTTAGCCAGTTTGCAACCCATCTTGTGACAAATGGGTTTACATTTAAGCTGTTGAGCTTGTCTATGATGCCTGAGTGGGGTATTGTGTCGAAGGCTTTTGCCAGATCCAGGTAGGCTCTATGAACTGCTTTGCCTTCATCGATGGCTCTAGTGACTATTTCAAAAAAGTCCACCAGGTTTAAAAGACAGGATCTGCCTTTTACAAAGCCGAACTGGGTAGGGTCAATTGTCTGTAGGTCCCCGATGTCTTTGCTTATGAGTTCCATAATGATCTTTTCCATAGCTTTGCAGACCAGGCTGGTCAAGCTTATGGGGCGGTAGTTTCCAGGATCTGTAGAGGTGCCACCTTTGTGGAGTGGGACCACTGTAGCTGTACGCCAGTGTTCAGGGACGTATCCTGTAGCAAGGCTAAGATTAAACAGCATTCTTATGTGCGGGTTTAGCTCCTTTAGGAGTTCACGTAGCATGCAACCCGGGACACCATCAGGTCCCATGGATGCTGTATTTTTAGCTTTGCTGAGGGCAGCTCTCACCTGGACATCTGAGATTTCAGGGAGGTTGCATTCAGCTGAGATATTTATTTCGTCATTTGGAGGAGAGGGAGGGGAGAAATTTGCACTGAACCTGTCTGCCAGTATGTTGGCAATATCTGTGGGTTCAGTGTATTTTTTGCCATTATGAACTAACTCTGCGCATATCTGAGGGTTTCCGCCCAGGTTTCTAACATAATTGAAGAAGACCTTGTGATTATCTTTAGTGTCCTTAGTGATTTTTCTCTCGAAGTTGGCCTTTGATGATTTTATTAGCGAATGTAGTTTTTTGCTAGTGCTGATCAGGGATGTCTTCCCTTTATGGGATTTTGCTCTGTCTTGCAGTTGCTTCCTTCTCTTGTTATAAAGTTTGTTTATGGCTGGGGTCCACCAGATAGGATGCCTGCCTTTGGTGGAAAGGGTCTTGGTTTTATTTGGGATTGCATGATCCATGCATTCTTGGAGATGCCCGTAGAAAGTATTTGTGAAGGATTCAGCAGTGTGGGATGTGATTTCTACTGGCCCAGGGGGCTTGAAGGATACAATTTCAGTCCTAAGGAGTATAAAGTTGGCTTTTGAGAAGTTTCTCACTGTGGTCTTTTGTGCTGGGGGTGGAGGTGGGATATGAATATCTAGGGTTATTACTTTATGGTCTGATCTCACTAGTGAGGGGTATACTTCCGGTGTTGAGCATTTTGTCCCCATGTTTGTGATTATCAGGTCAAGTATATTAGTTCCCCTTGTGGGGGATGTGACTAGTTGTTCCATCGCATTTGAGTTGATGAATTCCAGGAACCTTTGGGCTAGGGTGTTGAGGCTTGAGTAATGCACCCAGTCTATGTTTGGGTAGTTGAAGTCTCCCAATATGATGGTATTTGGTGAGACATTCATATCCTCCAGTGTCTTCAGGAAGTCTGAATGGAGTTCCTGAGATTGCGAGGGTGGTCTGTAGCATCCTACAAGTTATATAGCAGTTTTGCCTACGGTTAGTTGCACATGGATGGTCTCCAATGCTTCGTGCGTTGCCACTAACCTGGAGTTGTGGGTGTCTTTAATGAATATGGACACTCCCCTTCCTTTTGTGGTTTGGCCCAGGTTTTGGGGCCGAAATGCATGATACGAGGTATAACCTGGTAGGGCTGGGGTGCTCTCAGGAGCCTTGAACCAGGTTTCAGTTACTGCACAGACATCGATGCTCTCCATACTGAGGAATGCTTCGAGAGCCTGCATCTTGAGATTTAGACTTCTGGCGTTGAGCAGCATTACCCTTAGTTTTTTTTCCTTTATTGTTTTCTAAGGTGGTGGGTTTGTCTTTTGAGCCTTGCCTAAAAAAGGCACTATGGGGGTGGCAAGAGCCTTAGCCAATATCTGAAAGCCCAGTGGTGACAGGTGCAAGCCGTCCCTTGCGAAGCAGCGTGGTTTGTCCAGCATGTCATCCCAAGCAGACAGACATTGGATCCCCCTAGAATGACACCAGTAATTGAGCCAATTATTAAAGCTGATCATCTTGTCTTTGTATTGTGGCATCATTCTTGGTGAGGGCAAGATGCTGCTCAGGGTCAGGGTCATACCGGCCTGGGCTACATAATCAGAGAGCTCCTCTATGTCTCTTTTCATGTAGTCCAAGGAGGTACTTCTCAGGTCATTCACGCCGGCATGGACAATGATGGAGTCATATTTGTACTTGCTTTGGAGTGACCTGAGTGCTTGTGTTATGTGGCGGATCCTAGCTCCCAACAGGCAGCTCACCGTTACCCTCTCTTTGTTCAGCCTGGTAAGCAGGACGTCAGTGTGTCTGACTATAGAGTCACCTATTACTAGTGTATCAGGCATGGTGTTTCACCTTAAGGGCTGTGATTGTTTGGCACACTGACTTTGTGTACTATGTGCTGCTTGTGCAGAGTTTTGAGGTGGTGTTTTCTTGAATGTCTGCTTTGGGAGCCTCTGTTGTTTCGCTAAGTTTTTTATTAGAGCCTCCGAGTATGTCTTTGTGTTACTATGTGTTTGGTTTGCAGTTGTGGTTGGTTTATGTGAGACTGGGTTTGTTGTGTGTGTGGTTACCTTCTCCTCCTGTCTGGTCTTGCTAGTCCTGTGTTGAGAGAGTTCAGCCTCCAGTTTGGCTATATAGTTGCATCTCTCACATGTGTTTGTGTTTGTTGGGAGGAGGAGAGGGTTGTCTGTGTACATGAGACAATTGTAACATTGTCTCAGGATTTCCAGATTAACCAGCTGAACTGGAGAGGACATCAGTAATATACCACTCAACATGCCAGAATAGTATAAGGGGGTGATGTGTAACTGGGTCAGAGAGAGGACTTTGAAGGGAAGTGGGTATTAGCATGGGTTGTAGGTGGATGTAGTGCTTACGTTAGTTTAAGGGTGCTTCACTTAAAAGAAAGGTTTTAGGAGCAACTGCTATGCTTATGATAAAGCGAATAGACTGATTTTGTTGAAAGTAGAGCTTTCTTAAGGGAAAAATTGAAGTGCAGACTTGGCGGAGCCAGGAATACTTTAAGCCTATTTAACTGGCACTGCGCTATGTGCACAATCGCACAAAGCCACGCAAGCGTGGATTTTAAACAGGGAACTTCAAAAGAGCTGGAAATGGTCCAAAACGACCAATTACTACAAGCTCTTGTGCTGAGGTCACTCCTTCAGGGACAGATAGGCTGCTCAAGGCTCCCCACTCCCACTGGTGAGCAAAGAAACTTCCTTCTATCCAAGTAAGGCAATGGACAACACAGGAACTACACCACAGTCCAGAATACAGAAATCCTGTATACTGGTCTAAACTAATCGAGAAAGGCGGGAAAACAAGTATTTTTTTTTTTTTGTTTTTTAGGTTAAAAAGTACACAGAAATGCAGGAAAACAGTAATAAATCACTTACACAGGCTAGCTCACTTTAGTGGGTAGCCTCAACAGTTAAATTTAACAACAAACTTTCGACCAAATGTAACTTTAAGTGCAGATAATGTACAATGCAAAAAACAGGTAATAAAGCAGTTTAACTTGTTCAAAGTAAGAAAAGGAAGGTCTCTCAGGGAAAAACAGCAAAAAAAAAAAATACTTAGATCAGGAAAGTAGTCGCTTTTCTCAGTTCTCTGCTGCTAGCACCACTCTGCAGGACCACGAGGAGCTGTTTCTGAGTAGTATAGCCAGAAAAAAACGCTCAGGGGCGGATTTTAAACAGGGAACTTCAAAAGAGCTGGAAATGGTCCAAAACAACCAATTACTACAAGCTCTTGTGCTGAGGTCACTCCTTCAGGGACAGATAGGCTGCTCAAGGCTCCCCACTCCCACTGGTGAGCAAAGAAACTTCCTTCTATCCAAGTAAGGCAATGGACAACACAGGAACTACACCACAATCCAGAATACAGCAAATCCTGTATACTGGTCTAAACTAGTCGAGAAAGGCGGGAAAACAAGGATATTTTTTTTGTTTTGTTTTTTAGGTTAAAAAGTACACAGAAATGCAGGAAAAACAGTAATAAATCACTTACACAGACTATCTCACTTTAGTGGGTAGCCTCAACAGTTAAATTTAACAACAAACTTTCGACCAAATGTAACTTTAAGTGCAGATAATGTACAATGCAAAAAACAGGTAATAAAGCAGTTTAAACTTGTTCAAAGTAAGAAAAGGAAGGTCTCTCAGGGAAAAACAGCAAAAAAATACTTAGATCAGTAAAGTAGTCGCTTTTCTCAGTTCTCTGCTGCTAGCACCACTCTGCAGGACAACGAGAAGCTGTTTCTGAGTAGTATAATTTATGTCCCCACTAAATTAATAAACAATGGAAGTTTTGATTTTTTTCGTAATTCACCACTCTATATGGATGGTTGTTTATGACTTTGTTAATTTATCTGTATTTATTCAAATTGTGTTTACTTTGATATTGTTACACACTCCTGCATTCAAAGTATTTTCTGCAAAGCAAAACAAAAAAAAAAAAATTCTAAGCTTGTTTCCCACCTTTCCTGAAAGTACTCTAGTCCGGGTACAGATTTTCTGTATTCAGGACTGTTTTGTAAGTTTCTGAGCCTCTCAGATATTTGTGTGTTGGTAGGAAGCCTTAAGCACTAGGCAGCCTATCTACCACAAGAGGAATGGTTTCTCTACCAGAAATTGTAGTTTATTGGCTGTTTGGGCAGTTTTTCCATCCCTTTCAACTTTCTGGTTTAAAAGCCTGGGTTTGCGCTTGTTTAAGCTCTATGGATCCAGTTTTGGCATCCTGCAGACTACAAGAGCAACAGGAAGATGAAAGAGATCCTCTAAGTGACTCTGTTTTGGGTTTTGCATAATTTAGTGCTCTCTGCACTTGTTTTTTGTCATTTTTAATTTATCTAAACTGCATCTGCCTTAATATTGCTACACAGTCATGTGTGCTAACTTGTACTGCATTTAAAGTGTTATTTGCTACTTTTTTAACTGCTTTTCTGCAAAAAAAAAAGTTGTAAGTTTGTTTCCCACTTTTCCTGTAACTAGACTATTTCAAAGGGTCTATATCAGTCCATTGAATCAGCTGAATATCGAATACCAGATGGTCGAACTGTAAAGTTCGAACAATGATAATAATGAAGCCACGGAACACCAAATTCTTTCCCTGGAAAAGAATTTGGTGGGCCACTTATGTGGCTTCGAGATTATCAGGACTGTGGTGCAAACTTATGGGTCGGGTTCAGGTAAGTGTGCGATTTTGTGGATGTTAGGGTTAGGGCACGGGTTAGGTGAGTTAGGGTTAGGGCATGGGTGAGGTGGGTGTGCGATAGTGAAAGACTTTAGGGTTAGGGAAGGATAGGTGATTTAGGGTTAGGGCATGGGTCAGGTGAATGTGCGATAGTGACGGACCTTAGGGTTAGGGTTTGAGTTAAGGTAAGAGGATAGGTAGTAGTGTATGTACAGTTTAGTGTAGGGTTAGATGTAGGATTTTGAGTGTATGTGTGTGGATTGATTTTTTTTGGTGTGCTTGTGTTGTGTGTGTGTGTCTCTTGCAACAGTGATTTTTTTCCCTGGGAAAAAATCGCTGTTCTAAGACTTTGAAGTTTGTGCAGTTCGTGGTTTGAAGTTTGAACATATGGTGTTCGAACTTCAGATGTTTCGATGAACTGATATAGACCCTAGTTCAGATACAGATTTGCTGTATCCAGGACTGTTTTGTAGGTTTCTAAGCCCCCCAGACCTTTCTGTGTTGGAGGCTAGCATTCTAGCTTATCAGTGGGAGAGGTAAGCACTAGGTAGTGTATCTACCACAAGAGGAGTGGTTTCTGGTCCCGAAATTGTATTTTATTGGCCGTTTGGACATTTATTCTATCCCTTTCAACTTTCTGGATTAAAAGCCTGTGTTTGTGCACCGTGCAGTGTTGCTCAGCTGAAGGAAACTATTACCGGTGCCAGAAAGTCTGCTGTTCAATTTTTCCCTTAGAACATGCTTGTTCTTTTACTTCTTGCACTTCAGTTAGCTTCATCGGCTAGCACTTTAACAGGCTTTTGCAGCATTTATTGCAGCACACTTAGGTGGTATCAGAACTAGCTGTTCCTATGCAGTAACAGCACCAGTACTTATTAGTTATGACCACCCCTCCTGGTATGATTGTAGGGCAATTTCCTGTGCTTTATCCTGCTAACCTGATGCACTTGGGCATTCTGAGACAGCGTAGCAACAGTCTAATGTACACAGACAACCCTCTCCTCTTACTTCCCAACACTCATACCTGTAAGAGATGAACTTATATCACCAAACTGGAAGCAGTGGATACTCCAACCAAGACCAGACTAGGTGGTCAAGAGGAGAAGGTCAACACCTGCTACTCACTACATAGAATGCACAGCCCCCCCCCCAAACACCAACCATCACAACCCACACATAGAAACACAAACCATACACCCACCTTTGTGAAGGTTCTTAATAAAAATTTCCCCAAACAACAGAGACCCCTGAGACAGAAACACACTTGACCACCAAAACACAACACCAACCCCAGAACACATAGCTCACCACCACAGTGTGCCCCTCAATCCAAGACCTTAAGGGAAAACACTTTGCCCAATATACTAATCAAAGGAGACTCAATTGTGAGGCACACTGATGTCCCACTCACTATGTTGAACAAGGAGAAGGTGACAGTCAGTTGTCTGTCAGGTGCCAGGATCCGTCACATAACACATGCACTCAGGTCACTCCACAACAAGTACAAATATGATTCAGTCATTGTCCATGTGGGTATGAATGACTTGAGACATATCTCCCTGGACTGCATTAAAAGAAATGTGATAGAACTCTCGGATTATGTGGCCCAGTCAGGTATGTCCTTAGCCCTGAATAGTATTCTACCGTCACCCAGAATGATACCACAGTACGATCAGAAAATGATTGATTTCAACAATCAGCTAAGTTTCTGGTGTCATTCTAAGGGGGTCCAGTATTTGTCTGTCTGGGACAACATGATCGACAGACCTCAATGGTTTGCCAGAGACAGCCTCCATCTGTCACCCCTGGGATTCTGGGTACTGGTTAAGACTCTTGCCAGCCCTATAGTGCTTTTTTAGGCAGTGTTCCAAAGACCAAAATTCCACCATAACAGCTACAAACAAATCCAATCTGAGGGTCATGCTGCTCAGTGCTAGAAGTCTAAATCTCAAGATACACTCACTCAAAGCTCTCGTCAAAATGGAGAATGTCAACATCTGTGCTGTAACAGAGACCTGGTTTAAAGAGGCAGATAGCACCCCTGCGCTCCCAGGTTACAACTCATTCCATACCTTTCGGCCCCAGAATACATCCAGAAGCTCCAAAGGTGGTGGTGTCTCCATTTTCTTAAAGTATACACACACCTCTAGACTGGTAGCCCAGCATAATGCATCTGAGATACTTCAGGTACAACTAACACTGGGTAAGACAGCGATATAAGTCATAGCCTGCTATGGAACTCCAAACATGTCCCTAGACTCTCACTCCAAGTTCCTACACATGCTGGAATCTAATAAGGTCCAACCCAATACTCTCATACTGGGTAACTTCAACTACCTTTCCATCAGCTGGGAAAACTATTCAAGTACCAATGTACAGGCCACACACTTTCTGGAATTTATCAGTTCCAATGCCCTGGACCAGCTCATTCTGACCCCCACTAGAGGAGGCAACATCCTCGACCTGGTTAACACCAACATGGAAAACCAATGCTCCACACCTAGTCAGTTCCTTCCTGGTTAAATCTGACCACAAACTGATCACCATGGAAATGTCCATCTCAGCTACACCCCCCGCTAAGGTGACTACCCTGAAAAACTTCTCTAAAGCTGACTTTGGGATCTAAAAAAACAGAGGTGGCTAACTTCTCAGCACCCATGCCAATGGAAAATAGTTGCATGACTTCCGAATCATACACCAATGCACTGTACAAGCATGTACACAAATGCATGGACCTTGCCATACTAAATAGAACTAAGACACTCTCCTTCAAAAAAAGGAAGCCAATCTGGTGGTCCCCAGCCATCAATAAACTTTACAACAGAAGGAATATACTGTTGCTGAAAAAAATGAAGTCACAAGACTGGAAAACCTCCCTTATTAGTCTAAACAAAAATCTGAGATCCCTTATCAAATCCTCTAAAGCCAGCTATGAAGGCAGAATTGCGGCTGACACCAAAAACAACCACAAAGCTTTCTCCAGCTATATCAAAAACTTCAATGGCAATGCCCAGATTAATCTGAGTTATTGCACAATGGCACCTCCTATACTCAGCCAACAGATATAGCCAACATACTGGCTGACAGATTCAGTGCCAAATTTACCCCTCTCTCCCCTCCAAGGCCCCTATCACAATACCAGAAGAAAGCCTGGTACCCACCATTTCTATGGCACAATTAAAAGCTGTATTGTCCAAAGCCAAGAATACAGCATCCATGGGACCTTATAATATCCCTGGCTGCACCCTACATGAGATACAAAATGAACTGCCAACACATCTGTTTGCCCTGTTCAGCCATAGCTTTACTTCAGGCTATGTCCCTAATGAATGGTGCACTGCTACAGTCATCCCACTCCATAAAGGGAGAGCAACTACAGATCCTTGGAACTATCGACCCATTAGCCTGATGAGTCTGGTATGCAAAGCTATGGTACGCATAATCATGGACCTGCTTAAGAAAGATATAGGCAGTCTTGAAACTCTTGACCCTACACAGTTTGGCCTTGTCAAAATGAGATTCTGTCTGCTGAACCTGGTTGACTTCTTTGAGGCAATCACCAAGGCTGTGGATGAGGGTAAGGCAGTACATACAGCCTACCTTGACTTGGCCATACCTTTGATACCATTCCCTACTCAGGTATCATTGATAAACTCACCAAACTAGGCATCAATCCTTACATAACTAACTGGGCTCCAAATTGGCTGAAAGACAAGAACCACAGAGTGAAAGTTGTGAATTCCAAGTCAGACTCTCATCCAGTAACGAGTGGAGTCACACAGGCCTCAGTCCTGTGCCCTCTCCTGTTTGGCATCTACCTCTCAGAAGTCCAGACCAACACAGAAGGATTCTGTCTGGCCACGTTCACTGATGACTGCAAGCTAGGACTCATTATCAACTCCCCAAGTGATGCAGACATCCTACAAATGGGCCTCTCTGAGACCAATGACTGGTGTTGGAACCATGGCTTGAAGATTAACACCAAACAATGCGTTATCATCCCCTTTGGAAAAAAACTCAGTTCCCATGAATTACCACGTTGATGGGAGCCCACTGAACACTGAAGGGGCCATAAGAGATCTGGGCACCCAGGTCAACAGCAACTTCACCTTTGACCACCACATTGCCACTGTGGTCAGAAAGTCCTTCTACGTGGCACATCTTATAACCAAAGGTTTCGTATCCAGGAAGAAAGGTCATCATGCCTCTCTATTCATCCCTCATTAGACGAATCATCGAATATAATGCCCCGTTTGGCATGTACTTGACCAGACACCTACACCAGCTGGAGAGGCCACAAAAGTACCTCACAAAAAGGATCCTAGGCCTTAATCACGTCCTACATGGACAGACTCAAGAAACTTCAGCTGTTCTCATTCTCTTATTGTATACTTAGAGGTGATCTCTGTTTGACTTACAAAGCCATGTCCAACCCAGCCATACTTGAAATGCTACACCTAAAGAAATCCCAGTCCCCCCACGTCACACACTCCAGAGATCACAACCTTATTATCACAATTAACAGAACATGCTGGAGGGACAGGTTCATCTCCCAAACACTGCTCATACTCTGGAATAAGCTTCCCATTCATGTCAAGCAGAGCACCTCGCTGGCCCTCTTCAAGAGAAATCTTGACAAGTGGATGGGTAACAGAAAGTTCACTCCAGGAATTACTCCAGTTGCCTTACTGGATAGAGGCACTGTGAGCTAACATCAGGTGGCATGGTGCCTGGACAATTTTTTTTGGGTTAGGCTTCTAAAGGCTCCAGGGCCATTAGCCTAGTACACATATATGAACCTCTGAAGCAGAATTATAGTTTTTGTTTAGAATGTTTTTATTATGTAAAAGTGTTTTCTGAGATTTTTTTTTTTTGTGGAATAAATGTAGTTCTATGAAAGTTGTAATCAGTTTTACGAATTAACAATGTTACAGTCTTGCAGTTAGAGTATGACCTTTTATGATTCCATGGCATAGCTTATTTGGTCTCGAAAATATACAAGGCCTGATCAGTAGACAACCCCAGGAAAATTAATGGCCTTCTTGCTGTGGCAGAGGCTCCACCTCTCTGTGGAAAAAGGTACTACATGATTTAATAAGTAGAAAGCTGGATTGCCTGAAGTACCTAGTTTCATATACAGATGGAGCTGTACTGCACACACCTAGAGCCCAGGGGGGGGGGGGGGGGTTGCTGCATGCAACCTGTGCATGAGCTGTACTGAAAAGTGTGAGCTGTCCCATCAATTCCTTGTGGAATAGCTCATTTCAGTCTGTTTTTAAAAAAACAGAAGCAATTCCTAAGGGTATAGTGCCTGCATATTGACATCTTTTGTCTTGGATGTAGTAAACGCTGGCATAATGGCCTTATTGTTCATTATGTTTCAATTCACCAATACTCCATAGAGATGAAAGTGTTGTAGCTCAAGCACAGCGTGTTTCACATTTATTTGCCTGCAAAAACAAGCTAAATTAAAAATATAGTCATAGTTGAAATATTAACTTTAACCTCACAGATGTAATGCTGTCCAGTTTGTTCACAGCTAAACAATTACACACTATCAATATTCAACAAAATGAAGAAACCAAGGATCATACTCAAAGATCATGGCTCACATGATAATGTTCCTGTTGGCTACAATCAGTTTCCTTCCTTTACAACATAACTAGTCGTACGCTTGGTAAGTTACTAGGCTTGCAGTTCATATGACCATTGAGAAGTTTAACTCAAATTCCCAGTCACCTTAAAACACTACCTAGCCAAATGTATTGCTTAAGGTTGTGGAACGGGTGAATAAGAAATGAAGAACTCAAACCCTGTAGCACAAGAACCAGAACTCATATCCTTAACCCTCTACAGCAGCTGCCAGCCTACAATAAAATAAAAGGCAAAGGAAGTATTTAAACTAACCCCCCTGGACAAGAAAAAGTACCATTAAAATGCACTAGTAACTTATTAAATAACTATTTGGCAGTTGGTGAAGAGGATTAAGGCTACAGGTTAAGAGCATCCCCTTGTATTGGGACTTGATCCTAATGGGTATTTTATTTACACACACACACACACACACACACACACACACACACACACACACACACACACACACGCACACTGACATCGCCAAGACGCCAAGACGCCACGCCGCTGCACACACACACACACACACACACACACACACACACACACACACACACACACACACACACACTGAAAAGCACCATCTATATACCAGGACAGGTAGTGCATGGATTACTTTTGTGTTAGGAACCTCAGCTGCCTGCAGTGGTACTGCTTGTGGTATTCCATATATTTTCCTACATATCTCTCAGCTGTCCCTAACTTTGCAGAACATTGCAGATTTTGCCGTGGTGGTGCTGCAGTAGTGTTGTCGCCTCACAGTAAGACGTTGTCCTGTTCGATTCTCAGCTAGAGCGTCTTCTGTGTGGAGACATGCGTGAATGGGCGTGCCTTCGTTGAAGGTTGTGCGTCACGGCCGGCAACTCGGCATGTAAAATCTACTGCCAATCATTAGCGGACTGGAATTACACTGTGGCGACCCCTAACCGGGAAAACCCGAAAGAAACAACATTGCAGATTTTGCCTCATGTTTTTGCCCTGTTCCACATAGAACGATTGGTTTTCAGATAAATCAGGATTATAGTCAGTCAATAATGCCAGACATCAGTATTTTATACTTATTGTTCAGGAGATGCATATTAATAAAAATCTGATAATTAACACATTAAGTGAATTCAGAGTATTATTCAAAAACTATCCCAGATTTTGGGCTTCTGTCCATCAATATTTGTGTGTTGCTTTATTCCCTGTTTTTAAGCAAAGAAGTTCTATAGTATATGCAACCTTCAAAATAAGGTTAATTATCAAAGTGAAGCTTTCCTGCAGAGAGGAAATGGCCCTGAATGCGGTGTCATAATCCATCTGCACATCCACAATACCCTGCTTCAATATTTCACTGTAATCTTACAATAACTGTATGTTAACAAGAAACTGCAAAATTAAGTACTATTTGGTGAAGCAGAATATTCTGACTCTCATTTTAAATTTAGAATAAATGTTCATAATTTATGTCCACACTAAATTAATAAACAATAGAAGTTTTAATTGTTTTCATAATTCTCCACTGAATATGCATGGTTGTTTGTGTTAGTTTATATGTATTTATTTAAATTGTGTTTACTTTGATATTGTTAGACACTCCTGTGTTCTAAGTATTTTCTGCAAAGCAAAAAAAAAATTCTAAACTTGTTTTTCACCTTTTCTTAAAGTACTTTAGTCCGGGTACAGATTTGCTGTATTCAGGACTGTGTTGTAAGTTTCTGAGCCTCTCAGATATTTGTGTGTTGGTAGGAAGCCTTAAGCACTAGGCAGCCTATCTACCACAAGAGAAATGGTTTATCTACCAGAAATTGTAGTTTATTGGCTGTTTGGGCAGTTTTTCCATCCCTTTCAACTTTCTGGTTTAAAAGCTTGGGTTTGCGCTTGTTTAAGCTCCATGGATCCAGTTTTGGCATCCTGCAGACTACAAGAGCAACAGGAAGATGAAAGAGATCCTCTAAGTGACTCTGCTTTGGGTTTTGCATAATTTACTGCTCTCTGCACTTGTTTTATGTCATTTTTAATTTATCTACATTTATTTAAACTGCATTTGCCTTAGTATTGCTACACACTCGTGTGCTAGCTTGTACTGCATTTAAAGTGTTATTTGCTACTGTTTTAACTGATTTTTTGCAAAAAAAAAGTTCTAAGCTTGTTTCCCACCTTTTCTGTAACTAGTCTAGTCCAGATACAGATTTGCTATATCCAGGACTGTATGTAAGTTTCTGAGCCCCCAGACCTTTCTGTGTTGGAGGGAAGCCTTCTAGCTTATCAGTGGGAGTGGTAAGCACTAGGCAGCCTGTCTACCACAAGAGGAGTGGTTTCTGGCCCAGCAAATGTAGTTTATTGGCAGTTTGGGCAGTTTTTCCATCCCTTTCAACTTTCTGGTTTAAAAGCTTGGGTTTGCGCTTGTTTAAGCTCCATGGATCCAGTTTTGGCATCCTGCAGACTACAAGAACAACAGGAAGATGAAAGAGATCCTCTAAGTGACTCTGTTTTGGGTTTTGCATAATTTACTGCTCTCTGCACTTGTTTTTTGTCATTTTTAATTTATCTACATTTATTTAAACTGCATTTGCCTTAGTATTGCTACACACTCGTGTGCTAGCTTGTACTGCATTTAAAGTGTATTTGCTACTGTTTTAACTGATTTTCTGCTTCGTGGTTTGAAGTTCGAACATATGGTGCTTGAACTTCAGATGTTTCGATGAACTGATATAGACCCTAGTTCAGATACAGATTTACTGTATCCAGGACTGTTTTGTAGGTTTCTGAGCCCCCCAGACCTTTCTGTGTTGGAGGGTAGAATTCTAGCTTATCAGTGGGAGAGGTAAGCACTAGGTAGTGTATCTACCACAAGAGCAGTGGTTTCTGGCCCAGAAATTGTATTTTATTGGCTGTTTGGGCATTTATTCTATCCCTTTCAACTTTCTGGATTAAAAGCCTGTGTTTGTGCACCGTGCAGTGGAGCTCAGCTGAAGTAAACTATTACCGGTGTCAGAAAGTCTGTTCTTCAATTTTCCCCTTAGAACGTGCTTGTTCTTTTTACTTGTTGCACTTCAGTTAGCTTAATCGGCTAGCACATTAACAGGCTTTTGTAGCATTTTTTGTAGCTCACTTAGGTGCTATCAGAACTAGCTGTTCCTATGCAGTAACAGCACCAGTACTTATTAGTTATGACCACCCCTACTGGTATGATTGTAGTGCAATTTCCTGTGCTTTCTCCTGCTAACCTGATGCACTTGGGCATTCTGAGACAGCGTAGTAACTGTCTAATGTACACAGACAACCCTCTCCTCTTACCTCCCAACACTCATACCTGTAAGAGATGCACTTATATCACCAAACTGGAACCAGTGGATACTCCAACCAAGACCAGACTAGGTGGTCAAGAGGAGAAGGTCAACACCTGCTACTCACTACATAGAATGCACAGCCTGCCAAAACACCAACCATCACAACCACACATAGAAACACAAACCATGCACCCACCTTTGTGAAGGTTCTTAATAAACATTTCCCCAAACAACAGAGACCCCTGAGATGGAAACACACTTGACCACCAAAACACAACACCAACCCCAGAACAAATAGCTCACCACCACAGTGTGCCCCTCAATCCAAGACCTTAAGGGAAAACACTTTGCCCAATATACTAATCAAAGGAGACTCAATTGTGAGGCACACTGATGTCCCACTCACTATGTTGAACAAGGAGAAGGTGACAGTCAGTTGTCTGTCAGGTGCTAGGATCTGTCACATAACACATGCACTCAGGTCACTCCACAACAAGTACAAATATGATTCAGTCATTGTCCATGTGGGTATGAATGACCTAAGACATATCTCCCTGGACTGCATTAAAAGAAATGTGATGGAACTCTCGGATTATGTGGCCCAGCCAGGTATGTCCTCAGCCCTGAGTAGTATTCTACCGTCACCCAGAATGATACCTCAGTACGAGCAGAAAATGATTGATTTCAACAATCAGCTAAGTTTCTGGTGTCATTCTAAGGGGGTCCAGTATTTGTCTGTCTGGGACAACATGATCGACAGACCTCGATGGTTTGCCAGAGACAGCCTCCATCTGTCACCCCTGGGATTCTGGGTACTGGTTAAGACTCTTGCCAGCCCTATAGTGCTTTTTTTAGGCAGTGTTCCAAAGACCAAAATACCACCATAACAGCTACAAACAAATGCAATCTGAGGGTCATGCTGCTCAGTGCTAGAAGTCTAAATCTCAAGATACATTCACTCAAAGCTCTCTTCAAAATGGAGAATGTCAACATCTGTGCTGTAACGGAGACCTGGTTTAAAGAGGCAGAGAGCACCCCTGCGCTCCTAGGCTACAACTCATTCCATGCCTTTCGGCCCCAGAATACATCCAGAAGCTCCAAAGGTGGTGGTGTCTCCATTTTCTTAAAGTATACACACACCTCTAGACTGGTAGCCCAGCATAATGCATCTGAGATACTTCAGGTACAACTAACACTGGGTAAGACAGCGATATAAGTCATAGCCTGCTAAGGAACTCCAAACATGTCCCTAGACTCTCACTCCAAGTTCCTACACACGCTGGAATCTAATAAGGTCCAACCCAATACTCTCATACTGGGTAACTTCAACTACCTTTCCATCAGCTGGGAAAACTATTCAAGTACCAATGTACAGGCCCAACGCTTTCTGGAATTTATCAGTTTCAATGCCCTGGACCAGCTCATTCTGACCCCCACTAGAGGAAGCAACATCCTCGACCTGGTTATCACCAACATGGAAAACCAATGCTCCACACCTATAGTCAGTTCCTTCCTGGTTAAATCTGACCACAAACTGATCACCATGGAAATCTCCATCTCACCTACACCCCCCACTAAGGTGACTACCCTGAAAAACTTCTCTAAAGCTGACTTTGGGCTCCTAAAAACAGAGGTGGCTAACTTCTCAGCACCCATGCCAATGGAAAATAGTTGCATGACTCCCGAATCATACACCAATGCACTGTACAAGCATGTACACAAATGCATGGACCTTGTCATACTAAATAGAACTAAGACACTCTCCTCCAAAAAAGGAAGCCAATCTGGTGGTCCACAGCCATCAATAAACTTTACAACAGAAGGAATAAACTGTTGCAGAAAAAAATGAAGTCACAAGACTGGAAAACCTCCCTTATCAGTCTCAACAAAAATCTGATATCCCTTGTCAAATCCTCTAAAGCCAGCTATGAAGGCAGAATTGCAGCTGACACCAAAAACAACCACAAAGCCTTCTACTGCTATATCAAAAACTTCAAAGGCAATGCCCAGATTTACTCTAAGTTATTGCACAATGGCACCTCCTATACTCAGCCAACATATATAGCCAACATACTGGCCGACAGATTCAGTGCCAAATTTACCCCTTTTTCCCCTCCAAGGCCCCTATCACAATACCAGAAGAAAGCCTGGTACCCACCATTTCTATGGCACAATTAAAAGCTGTATTGTCCAAAGACAAGAATACAGCATTCATGGGACCTTATAATATCCCTGGCTGCATCCTACATGAGCTACAAAATGAACTGCCAACACATCTGTTTGCCCTGTTCAATCATAGCCTTACTTCAGGCTATGTCCCTAATGAATGGCGCACTGCTACAGTCATCCCACTCCATAAAGGGAGAGCAACTACAGATCCTTGGAACTATCGACCCATTAGCCTGACGAGTCTGGTATGCAAAGCTATGGTACGCACAATCATGGACCTGCTTAAGAAAGATATAGGCAGTCTTGAAACTCTTGACCCCACACAGTTTGGCCTTGTCAAAATGAGATTCTGTCTGCTGAACCTGGTTGACTTCTTTGAGGCAATCACCAAGGCTGTGGATGAGGGTAAGGCAGTACATACAGCCTACCTTGACTTGGCCATACCTTTGATACCATTCCCTACTCAGGTATCATTGATAAACTCACCAAACTAGGCATCAATCCTTACATCACTAACTGGGTTCCAAATTGGCTGAAAGACAAGAACCACAGAGTGAAAGTTGCGAATTCCAAGTCAGACTCTCATCCAGTAACGAGTTGAGTCACACAGGCCTCAGTCCTGTGCCCTCTCCTGTTTGGCATCTACCTCTCAGAAGTCCAGACCAACACAGAAGGATTCTGTCTGGCCAAGTTCACTCATGACTGCAAGCTAGGAGTCATTATCAACTCCCCAAGTGATGCAGACATCCTACAAAAAGGCCTCTCTGAGACCAATGACTGATATCAGAACCATGGCTTGAAGTTTAACACCAAAAAATGCGTTATCATCCCTTTTGAAGAAAATTCAGTTCTCATGAATTACCATGTTGATGGGAGCCCACTGAACTCTGAAGGGGCCAAAAGAGATCTGGGCACCCAGTTCGACAGCCACTTCACCTTTGATTACCACATTTCCACTGTGGTTAGAAAGTCCTTCTACTTGGCACGTCTTATAACCAAAGGTTTCACATCCAGAAAGAAAGAGGTCATCATCCCTCTCTACACATCCCTCATTAGACCAATCATCGAATATAACGCCCCATTTGCCATGTACCTGACCAGACACCTAGAACAGCTGGAGAGGCCACAAAAGTACCTCACAAAAAGGATCTTAGGCCTTAAACATGTCCTACATGGACAGACTCAGGAAACTTCAGCTGTTCTCAGACTCTTATCGTCTACTTAGAGGTGATCTCTGTTTGACTTACAAAGTCATGTTCGACCCAGCCCTACTTGAAATGCTACATCTAAAGAAATCCCAGTGCCACACACCCAGAGATCACAACCTCATTACCACAATTAACAGAATATGCTGGAGGGACAGGTTCATCTCCCAAAGACTGCTCATACTCTGGAATAAGCTTCCCATTCATGTCAAGCAGAGCATCTTGCTGGCCCTCTTCAAGAGAAATCTTGACGAGTGGATGGGTAACAGCAAGTTCACTCCAGGGATTACTCCAGTTGCCTTACTGGACAGAGACACTGTGAACCAATGTTGGGTGGCACGGTTCCTGGGCAAATTTTTGGGGTTATTCTTTTAAAGGCTCCAGGGCCATTAGCCTAGTACACATCTATGAACCTCTGAAGCAGAATTATAGTTTTTGTTTAGAATGTTTTTATTATGAAAAAGTGTTTTCTGAAATTTTTTGTGTGGAATAAATGTAGTTCTATTAAAGCTGTAATCTGTTTTACAAATGAACAATGTTACAGTCTTGCAGTTAGAATTCCATGGCATGGCTTATTTGGTCTTGAGAATATACAAAGTCTGATCAGTAGACAACCACAGAAAAATGAATGGCGTTCTTGCTGTGGCAGATGCTCCACCTCTTCTTCTTCTTCTTCTTTCAGCTGCTCCCGTCAGGGGTCGCCACAGCTGTTTCCATTTCTTCCTGTCCTCTGCATCTTGCTCTGTCACACCAACCACCTGCATGTCCTCTCTCACCACATCCATAAACCTTATCTTAGGCCTTCCTCTTTTCCTGTTACCTGGCAGCTTCATCCTTAGCATCTTTTTCCCAATATACTCAGCATCCCTCCTCAGCACATGTCCAAACCAATGTAATCTTGCCTCTCTGGCTTTGTCTCCAAACCTTCCAACCTGGGCTGACCCTCTAATATACTTATTCCTAATCCTGTCCACCCTTGTCACACCCAGTGCAAATCTTAACATCTTTAACTCTGCCACGTTCAGCTCAAACTCCTGCCTTTTTGTCACTGCCACTGTCTCCAACCCATATAACATAGCTGGTCTCACTACTCTCTTGTAGACCTTCCCTTTCACTCTTACTGGCACTCGTCTGTCACAAATCACTCCTGACACTCTTCTACCCCTACTCCATCCTGCCTGTACTCTCTTCTTCACCTCTCTTCCACACTCACCGTTACTCTGAACTATTGACCTCAAGTATTTAAACTCATCCACCTTTGCCACCTCTACTCCCTGCATCCTCACCATTCCTCTATCCTCCCTCTCATTCACACACATATATTCTGTCTTAGTCCTGCTGACCTTCATTCCTCTTCTCTCTAGAGCATATCTCCACCTCTCCAGGGTCTCCTCCACCTGTTTCCTACTCTCACTACAAATCACAATGTCATCTGCAAACAACATAGTCCACGGGCCTCCTGTCTGATCTCGTCTGTCAACCTGTCCATCACCATTGCAAATAAGAAAGGGCTCAGAGCTGATCCTTGATGTAATCCCACCTCCACCTTAAACGCATCTGTCACTCCTACCGCAGACCTCACTGCTGTCACACTACCCTCGTACATATCCTGTACCACTCTTACATACTTCTCTGACACTCCCGACTTCCTCATACAATACCACAACTCCTCTCTAGGCACCCTGTCATATGCTTTCCCTAAGTCCACAAAGACACAATGCAACTCCTTCTGACCTTCTCTGTACTTCTCCATCAACACTCTCAGAGCAAACATCGCATCTGTAGTGCTCTTTCTTGGCATGAAACCATACTGCTGATCACTAGTCATCACCTCCCTTCTTAACCTAGCTTCCACTACTCTTTCCCATAACTTCATGCTGTGACTGATCAATTTAATCCCTCTGTAGTTACTGAAGCTCTGTACTATTCTGATGCTCTACCTGTATATGGAAAGATGTACTACATGATTTATTAAGTAGAAAGCTGGATTGCCTGAAGTACTTGGTTTTATATACAGATGGAGCTGTACTGCACACACCTAGAGCCAGGGGGGCTGCATGCAGCCTTGTGCATGAGCTGTACTGAAAAGTGTGAGCTGTCCCATGAATTCCTAGTGGCATAGCTCATTTCACTCTGTTTTTTAATAAAAACAAAGCAATTCCTAAGGGTATAGTGCCTGCACATTGACACCTTTCGTCCTGGATGTAGTAAATGCTGGCATGATGGTCATACTGTTCATTATTTTTGCATTCACCTGTACGCCATAGAGATGAAAATGTTGTAGGTCAAACACAGTGCATTTCACATTTATTTGCCTGCAAAAACAAGCTAAATTAAAAATATAGTCATAGTTGAAATATTAACTTTAACCTCACAGATGTAATGCTGTCCAGTTTGTTCACAGCTAAACAATTACACACTATCAATATTCAACAAAATGAAGAAACCAAGGATCATACTCAAAGATGATGGCTCACATGATAATGTTCCTGTTGGCTACAATCAGTTTCCTTCCTTTACAACATAACTAGTCTGATGCATAGTTAGTTACTAGGTTTGCAGTCCACAGGACCACTGAGGAGTTTAACTCCAATTCCCAGTCACCTCAAAGCACAACCTAGCCAAATAAATTGCTTAATGTTATGGAACAGGTAAATAAGAAATGAAGAAATTAAACCCTGTAGCACAAGAAGCAGAACTCACATCCATAACTCCCTACACCAACTGCCAGCCTAAAATAAAATGCAATTCAGAGGAAGTATTTAAACCGACCCCCCTGGACAAGAAATAATACCATTAAAATACACTAGTAACTTATTAAATAGCTATTTGGCAGTTGGTGAAGAGGATTAAGGCTTCAGGTTAAGAGCATCCCCTTGTATTGGGACTTGATCCTAATGGGTATTTTATTTACATGCACACACACACACACACACACACACACACACACACACACACACACACACACACACACACATGCATGCACGCACGCACACACACACACACACACACACACACACACACACACACACACACACACACACACACATTCCTACCTCATAATCAAGCGTGCCAGTTTGTTACACAACAAATTAGTTTCTAGCATATGTTTTTTCAGTAGGGAAAAGTTGGTTTCCAGGCAAAAGTGCCAGGAGGAGTGATGTGCAGTGAAGGCAAGGCAGCATTCAATGTATTGTCAACATCCAGGAACTGGGCATGCTAGCTCTGTGCATGAGAAACTTGATTTTGATTGGGTGGTGATAATGACAAAAAAACAAAGCTGTAAAGTAATCCACCACATGCCAGGCAAGAAATTCAACCAGTGCATTTATTTTGGTACCTCGTGCTTTCGCCTTCTCAGGAACATAAAAATGTGCCCATTATACATGCTGCATACACAAACAATCATTCAATTACAAAAAGAAAACTAGTAAAAAACGAAACTGCAGACTTCAAACAGCAAAATACAAGGAACAAACCACACTAGGACCAATGATAAGGTTTAGAGCTTTTGTTTACTGAATTTAGCAAACTTCTTCAGACAAGAGAAAAGGACAAATAAATGCATTTATATAAATTCACAAATCATTACATCATTTACTTCTCAAAAAGACCAAGCCTCAAATTAAAGTACCAAACCACTTACAAACATAGATAAAAAGCAAATTGAAAGGCCTTATACATGCTTTATTTATAACCACATTGATGCACTTGTCTCCCCTTCACAATATCTTCAAAGAGAGACACGTGTTTTATATGTATACTTTTTATACACTTTTTATGTTTTAAAAATATACGTACATGCTTTATATGTGTTCATTTCTATTTTTATGATTTAATTTATGTATTGTTTTAACATATACATCTTTATGTATGACTTTTGTATTGATGCTTTTGATCTATGTTTGTAAGTGGTTTGGTACTTTAATTTGAGGCTTGGTCTTTGTGAGAAGGAAATGATGTAATGATTTGTGAATTTATATAAATGCATTTATTTCTCCTTTTTTCTTCTCTGAAGAAGTTTGCTAAATTTAGTAAACGAAAGTGCTAACCCTTATCATTGGTCCTAGTGTGGTTTGTTCCTTGTATTTTGTTGTTTGAAGTTTGCTGTTTTGTTTTTTACTAGTTTTCTTTTTGTTTGTTGGGCTTATGGAGGACTCCGCTGTACTTGGATCACAATTACTTTTCAACCTTGTGGACTCTCTGCCTAATACAGACACCGGTGCTATAGGCAAATTGACTGCTTTGGTGGAATTATTGTCGCAACGAGTGGATACTTTAGCTAATCAGGTTGCGACTGCTTTGCCTTGGGGTACCGGAAGTTCCAGTACGTTTGTTTTGCACAGTTTACCAAACCCATTTGTCCCTGGTGCACAAGATAATGCCTTAGGATCACAGGATCGAGGTAACCAGCTTCCAGGGACGTCTGCTTCTTGTCCGTTGCCTTGTTCCGGTTTTCGGAATTTACCTGTGACTTCCAACGGACATGTTCGAACTGTTGACAATACTGGCAGTGCAGTTAGTACGCCATCTGTTATCCCTATTCTGGATGATTGGTTTAAAGACCCAGTTTGCTTTATTAATGGGTCTTTACAAGTCGATAACTTAAAGAATATGAGTACTGATGAAAATAAACTTGTCAATAACTTAAAAGCTTATGACACTAAACTGTTCCATTTTAAAAAACTACAAATCAAGGTACAATATTTATCAGAATGTATCAAGAGATAGCAAGTGGCAAAGGGAATAAGACAATGGTGCTTCCCTACAGGTTTAATACTTAATTCAACATTCCATAAAGAGTTATTAAATGTATTTGATCGGCAAGGAGTTGAATTTATGCAATTATTAATCAAAGATTATTGCACCCAGATGGACACTCTAAAAGTTGAATTAGTTGAATTAGATTCTAGTATTCATTCTGACAAAGACTTTTTGCACTATAAATATGATTTTTTACACATTTTTTTCAAGTATTGATAATGTTTGTTAAAAATTAAAGCGAGTAAGATCAGAAAGTTGAATAGAGACTCTTTAGCATATGGGGAAGGCCTGGCACACCCCTTGCCCCCTTCTAACCTGAATGTGAATTCTAATTCAGGTTTGAATAGAGGCGTGTCTGATTCTATTCACAATTCCACTTATGTGGACAACAATGGGAGTTTAATGAATGGTATTACATCTAATAACGCATCCCCGATCAGAAGAAGTGAGAGGTTGGCTAACAGGCTTATTAGTGCTAGCACTAATAATAGCAATAACAACAACAGCACTGATAGTTCAACTCCAGCTCAGGGTTTTCAGGGGAACAAGAAAATAAACACTGGTGGACAACAAAATCGTCCACAACAGCGACAATTCTGGAGGAAGAAGGTTCAGAACAAGAGGGGGAGATAATCTTTTCTCCTGGTTCTGTGAATTACTCTAGTCCTATTAGTGTTCCAGAGAAATCTGTTCAAATTTTGTTGAACAGTACACAGGACTTCAGAATATACAGCTATTCTACCTTTGTCCCTGTTCCTATGCTTGTTGACCTTCTTGCTAAGGGCTTAATCTTTGTCCCTTTTATTAGAAGTGATTTAGCAAGAACGTTGATTGACTTAAAGATTTATACCCGGAAACTTAACTTGAATGTGTTGTT
This sequence comes from Protopterus annectens, assembly GCF_019279795.1. NCBI lineage: Eukaryota > Metazoa > Chordata > Ceratodontiformes > Protopteridae > Protopterus > Protopterus annectens. The sequence continues at coordinate 1,813,290,729 of NC_056729.1, read as the reverse complement.
TGGGAATAATTCTAGCCTTATTAAAGATTTTAGGGTTGCTAGCATGTTCAACCCTGTGTTACATCCTTCTATATTATTATTTGAAAAAATTTGTGAGAATGATTTCTGAACAACTTCAAATAATAGGGGATTGTGTAACACTGAATTATTTAACTTGTCTAGATCAGAAAGGGAGGCTATAGAGGATTTAAGGTTTGCTAACATCCGTGTTATGAAACCTGATAAAGGGGGTGGGTTAGTTTTCATGGATAATGTAGACTATAACAACAGGATTTGTTCTCTTTTGGCAAATGAAGCCTACATTAAAGTATCTCTTAACGAAATTAATGGGGCGTACCAATGCATCAAAGGCTTCATTAATGATTTATTTATTGATGGATGCATTGATGTTGATTTGTTCAATTTTGTGTCTATCTCACATCCATTGACCCCTACTTTATTTGGATTGCCCAAAATTCATAAAAACTTGGATGATCCCCCTTTTCATCCAATTATTGATGGAAGGCAATCTATTACATATGGTTGAGCCAAATTTGTTGATGCTAAGCTCAAGGATGCTCTGACAAATGAACCTCAGATTTGCAGAGATTCATGGGCATTCTTAGGGGCTATAAATGACCTCCCTTTTTCAGATAACCTGAATTTCCTCACAATTGATGTCCGTGATTTATATACCATAATTCCTCAGGACACCGGATGTGAGTGGATCAGGGACTTTTTGCTTGAAAAATGTGTTGATGGTTCATGTATTGATTTGGTGATCCACTTGCTGGAGTTGGTTTTAAATAACAACTACTTTTTATTTGACAATGATTTTTATTTACAGAAATCATGTGTTGCCATGGGCTCTCCCTGTGGGGCTACATTTGCAAATGCTGTAATGGCTTTTTGGGAGAAAAAATTCCTGTTTAAGGATGTAGTTTTCCAGGAGAGGGTTGCATGGTACACCCATTATCTGGACGATATCTTTATACTCTGGCGAGGGGACAAACCTTCAGCCTAATTATTTGTTGAACACATTACTAAATTTACCAAATTTTTAGAATTTACATGGGAATTCAACACTGAAAGAATTTCTCTTTTGGATGTTGATCTGACCAAAAATTGTTCTTTCAATAGGTATACTTCAAAAACTTTTAGGAAAACCACTTATTCAAATGCATTCCTTCTCTTTTCCATTTGCCACCCTTTCTTTCAGAAGAAAGGGGTTATTAAGGGCCAACTTGTACGGACTGCAAGGATGGTTTCCCTGGAATGTGATTTTATGGATGAGTGTAATTTATTGAAGGAAATGTTTATTATGCATGGTTATCCTGTTAAGTTGGTGGAATATGTCATTGGTGAAGTTTCCTTTAAAAGAACAAAAGGTTTTTTTAAACCTTTATTGACTGTGAATGATTTTCTCAATACCATTGAATCAAATGACAGACACTTGAGCACCCTTATGGAACCAGGTGGGGTTGATCATAATGTATTGATAGCTGGCCCGAATGAGATTATAACTGACTCTAGTCGTTCAGGTGCACCACCTGATACTGGCATAGCTAGATTGAGTTTCATTACCACCTTTTCTATTGACGTTCCTTTATTGAAATCAATTGTTGTTGTTGTTGTTGTTGTTGTTGTTTCTTTCGGCTTTTCCCGGTTAGGGGTCGCCACAGCGGAACTCCGGTCCGCTAATAATTGGTAGTAGATTTTTACGTGCTGGCTTACCGGGCCTAACGCACAACCTTCAACGAAGGAACGCCCATTCACGTATGTCGTCACACAGAAGACGCTCTAACTCAGAATCGAACGGGCAACGTCTAACTGTGAGGCGACAACGCTTAAAAATTGTTTTTTTCTTTTTGATGATGCATCAGTCAGAAATCATGTGGGTGACTCTCCCTTTGTGATTTTTAGAAAAGGCAGGAACCTGAAAGGTATTCTTGAGAATGGCACCCCAAGATGCCAATTACCACATTATGGCATGTTTAAATGTGAAGCTTGCCATTGGTGTAAATATATTAATGTTGTTACTTATTTTGTTATAAAAAAAAAGTATTACATCAAAAGTAAATTCAATTGCAATACAAGAGGGGTTGTTTATTTGAGTTCATGTTTGAAATGCCCTGCTTTTTATGTGGGCAAAACAGAAAGACCCCCCAAAAGTAGAATTTATGAACATATATATGCAATTGACAAAATGAACTTGAATAACGCCTTGACTAGACACATTAATACCTTTCCTAACCATGAGTTTAGATTCCTGGTTATTGAGAAAATATGTGACAACATCAGGGGTGGACCTAAAGATTTGAAACTAGATGAGAAGGAACTTATTTGGCAGCTTAGGCTGAATGCTTTAACTTCTCCGGGTTTAAATGATTCAGTTTCTATTAAAAGCATTTTGAAATTGAAGGCCTTGATGAGATAAGGCCTTATACATGCTTTATTTATAACCACATTGATGTACTTGTCTCCCCTTCACAATATCTTCAAAGAGAGATACGTGTTTTATATGTATATTTTTATACACTTTTTATGTTTTAAAAATATACGTACATGCGTTATATGTGTTGATTTTTATTTTTATGACTTAATTTATGTATTGTTTTAACTTATACATCTTTATGTATGACTTTTGTATTGATGCTTTTGATCTATGTTTGTAAGTGGTTTGGTACTTTAATTTGAGGCTTGGTCTTTTTGAGAAGGAAATGATGTAATGATTTGTGAATTTATATAAATGCATTTATTTCTCCTTTTCTCTTCTCTGAAGAAGTTTGCTAAATTCAATAAACGAAAGCGCTAACCTTTATCATTGGTTCTAGTGTGGTTTGTTCCTTGTAATCATTCAATTACCATCAATTAAAAGCTTAATGAGTTCCATTTAAAGGCAAAATATATTTTATACAAAATACTAAAATACTACAATATTTTTACGTTCACCAATATTTTTACAATAAGATTTTTAAAGTACATATTATTATTACAATGTTATACTGCTATCAATATTCATGCCCCTAGGAAAAGTGTTCTGAAATTCAAAATCATCCTACACTCTAATCTATTCAGAGCCTCTTTAAAACTACCCCCAAATTTTAAATGAGAACAAGCAAGCACACTAAACCATCACTGGAGCCCCCATGTACACCAACAAAATGATATGCCCCAGGACTATCCTTATTGCATCTTCTGATATCCCATATGTGCTCCATGATCCGAACCTTAACCTTCCTCATTGTCTGTCTCACATACCATTTAATGCTCGGGCACCCACAACCGATAATGTATACCACACCATGGGAATTAAAATTGAAGGCCTCCATAGCTTTATATATACTACTATTTATCTTCCACCCATTAATGTTTTTGACCTTACAACAACCCACACATTGTCCACAAACCCGTGTACCCACTCTGGTAGTACTATCACAACATAAAGTACCATCCTCGCTTAATATCGCCTTTAAATTATTATGTATGCCATAGGAAAAAGTAATATGCCTTGGAAACAATTGACCCACTGTAACATCATCTGAAATCAAATACCAATGTTCCCTAATAATCAATTCCGAACTCTGAGAAAAAAAGGAGAATATCTAGTTACAAAAATATCCTCTCCTACTTTGTCAGGACTTGAAGGAGGTAAAATGGAGTCAGGGACATTTTTGGGCTACTATTGATATCAGTTAGTATTGTCGCCTCATAGCAAAACATTGTCCCGTTCGATTCTCAGCTAGAGCGTCTTCTGTGTGGAAGCATACGTGAATGGGGCGTGCCTTCATTGAAGGTTGTGCGTCAGGGCTGGTAAACCGGTACATAAAAATCCACTACCAATCATTAGCGGACCGGAGTTCCGCTGTGGCGACCCCTAACCGGGAAAAGCCGAAAGACACAAACATTGATATCAGTTCACTTTACATTAACATAGATAAAAAAATATGCACTTAAAACATCTTATTGTAAAAATATTGGTGAACTTAAAAATATTGCAGCATATTTTAGTATTTTGTATAAAATATATCATGCCTTTAAATGGAACTCATTAAGCTTTTAATTGATGGTAATTGAATGATTGTTTGTGTATGCAGCATATATAATGGGCACATTTTTTGTGTTGAAGTTTTTCCGAGAAGGCGAAAGGCCGATGTACCAGAATAAATGCACTGGTTGAATTTCTTGCCTGGTGTGTGGTGGATTACTTTACAGCTTCATTTTTTTTCATGGTCAGATATGTTTTCAGTGTTTAGCACAGTGAGGATGCCATCAAGGGCATTCAAGCTCTGTGCATGACAGACATGATTCTGAATGGGTGGAATCATGTGATGGGTAGAACTTCCAACAAACTGATTAGAAAAACATAGAACTTTAATGACCAAAAAAGTTATTTATTCAAAAAATCAGTCTTATTGTTTGTAATGTACCTCCCTGAAGCTGTAAGCTTGAAGTGGGTGCTCGTTTCACCCCATTATAATCAGCTACTGTTCAAACTACTGTACTAATGTAGTTTAGAAATAACATAGTACTTACCTGTGCATATGTGAACTAGTTGCTTCCTTGAGGATGACAAGTTAATATATTTGTTGTGATCATTGCCAGTATCTGTAGATTATGGTATTCATGTTTTTGTTTATTAGAGAAATGATCTTTCATTTTGTAAGTGGATTGTGGATGAGTTTCTACCATGTTGTGATGATATGGGCAAGTGCCAGCATAGCCGGCTGGAGTTTTGTAAAAAATGATATGTCCTTTGAATATCAACCTGATTTATACAAGATGCTTTTGTTACAAATGTATTAGAACTGTATTTCATTTGTATGGCAAACTGATTTGTACAGGTGCTTGTGCTGAAAATGTATTTGTGAGCTTTGCTTGTGTTGAAATGTATCAAAAGTGCATCTGGCTGAAATGAAGACAGATGTATTATTGTAGCTGAATTAAATATATATGTTTTAATACAGGATACTGGCATTACAAAGGTTAACTTTAAGAAAAATAAGGGAAATGTAAATTAGCTGTTAAACCATTAAAGGGTACCACACAGTGCTGAACAGGACTGGAGACAATGGGTCTGAGAAATAACCTTTCTCCATTAGCTCAGTGAAAAAAGGGGAGGCCCCAGGCACTGCCATAGACATTTGGATGTGTATTGTAGCCACCTGTGCTAAATTTCCTGTCTCAGCTTCAGAGGGGAATACTGTGAGAACCGACAGTCAGGAGAACAGATGAGGTCATTCTGACAACCCTCTTGGAAATAATATTTTAGATATTACAAAGAGAAATCTCAGAGTATTGAGTATTCTGTTTGGGAAGTCTGACTAGAAAGATCCTCACCCACAGCATTGTGCCTTGCAGTAGTAAGTAACTTAACTAGGTAACAGTAGGTTCTCTTTTATTCCCTTTTTTATTTTGAATACTGTGATTTTTTTTATTTACCTTGTGTTTTACTTGAATTCTGCTTTTAACTGTGTATTAAAACGTGAAAAGAGACCACAGCTCTGTCTCTTGTGAGTCAGGCAGTAATTAGTACAGGTCAATAGAACAGGTCAGTTAAGGTTAATCATCTGTGAACTGAGGGGGTGGAGCTAGGAACTAAACCTTCTATTTAATGGGTAAAATAAAACATTTCAGAGTTTTACTAGACAGGTTCACCCAGACTCTGCTACACTTTGCTGTGAGGTAAAGGTTAGTTTGCTTTTTATTTGTTGTATTACTTTATTGTCTTTTTCTATTTTGAATACTGTGATTTGTTTTATTTACCTTGTATTTTAATTGTATTCTGCTTTTAACTGCATATTAAAACTTGAAAAGAGACCACAGCTATGTCTCTTGTGAGTCAGGCAGAAATTAGTACAGGTCAATAGAACAGGTCAGTTAAGGTTAATCATCTGTGAATTGAGGGGGTGGAGCTAGGAACTAAACCTTCTATTTAATGGGGTAAAATAAAACATTTCAGACCTTTACTATAAAGGCTCACCCAGACTCTGCTACACTTTGCTGTGAGGGAAAGGTTAATTTGCTTTTTATTTGTTGTATTACTTTATTGCCTTTTTCTATTTTGAATATTATGATTTGTTTTATTTACCTTGTGTTTTACTTGTATTCTGCTTTTAACTGCATATTAAAACTTGAAAGGAGACCACATCTCTGTCTCCTGTGAGTCAGGTAGAACTTTTTCCCCACCTGTAGTGTACTGTAGTGGTCTTAAACACCACTGTCTTTCTAGTTGCCTTCCCTTTATGTTAATTTAACCACACATCTAATTTCCTCTCTGTTTTTACTGGCTTGTGTAAGCACAAAATTATAATTTTGTGAAAACACTCCCCTTCAACTACTTAAATTTATTAGCCATCCTACTGTATTCCGTAGTACCAGAATACAAAAGTGACCACCCCCTTTCAATCTATCTTGTTGTTTTAAAAAATAGTGACTCTCCACTAAAACATAATGTTTTATATAGGTAAAACTTAAGTTACCTACTTTCACATTTAACTCCTGTAGAGCACACTGCAGTGTTTAGGATAAACCATTTTTTTTCATCTTACCTTTAAGCATCCCTGTGACTAGCACTTGCTTTAAAACCTGCTGGAAAACACTAAGAAGTGTTAAACTGATACAAGCAATCAACTCTCTTTGGTCTTCTTCTTCTTTCGGCTTTTTCCTGGTTAGGGATCACCACAGCGGATCATCTGTCCACTCATGATTGGCAGTGGAGTTTTTTACAGTGTTGAGTTGCCAGCCCAGCGCCCAACCTTCCACAGAAGGCACACACTCACACCTAGGGCCAATTTAGAGTGTCCAATTCACCTACTGCATGTCTTTGGGATGTGGGAGGAAACCGGAGCACCCGAAGGAAACCCACGCAACCACAGGGAGGACATGCAGACTCCGCACAGAAGGCACCCCAGCCGGGAATCAAACCAGAGAACCTCTTGCTGTGAGGTGGCAATGCTAACCACTGCACCACCATGGCCACCATAATCAACTCTCTTTGGTAATATGGAGAAATTAATTGTAGGCACTAGTACTATAATTGCAAACTACCTTGCTCAGGTAAGGGAACACAGCTCTTGCATGTTACAAAAAAATCACCAAACTAGGCATGTCCAAGGGTCAGCTTCCAGTGATTTCTTCTCTCCACCTGGTGAATCTGGGCATACTGGGGCAATGCAGCAATTGCCTCATGTACACAGACAACCCTCACCTCCTACCACCCAACACTACAACCTGTGAGAGATGCATGTACATAGCCAAACTGGAAGCAAAGTTCTCTCCACCCAAGATTGTGCTAGACAGTCAACACCCACACTACACCTCAAGCAACACATAGCCCTTCTAAACCCACACCACCAACATCCACACATAGCAACACTAAACCCACATATGTGGAGTCCCTTAACAGTAACCTGCCCAAGCAACAATGATCTCTGAAGCTGAAATGCAAACAAACACCAATCACAACCAAAGTGTCACATAGCTCACAACACCAGTGTGCCACCCAACAACAACCCCTAAGGCAAGACAACATACCCAACATTTTAGTCATAGGTGACTCTATAGTCAGGCACACTAATGTTCCACTCACCAGGCTGAACAAGGAGAAAATTGGAGTCAGCTGCCTGTCAGGTGCTTGGATACGCCACATAGTGCATGCACTCAAGTCACTCCACAGCAAGTACAAAGATGACTCTGTCATTATCCATGTTGGAATGAATGACTTGAGACATACCTCCCTGGACTTCATAAAAAGAGACATGGAAGAGCTCGTGGATCATATGGCCCAGGCAGGTATGACCCTAGCCTTGAGTAGCATCCTGCCTTTGCCAAGAATGATACCACAGTATAAGGACAAAATGATTGACTTCAACAACTGACTAAGCTTCTGGTGTCATTCAAAGGGGCTCCAGTATCTGTCTACCTGGGATGACATGATCAACAGACCACGATGTTTTGCCAGAGATGGTCTGCACCTGTCACCCCTGGGATTCAGGATACTGGCTAAGGCTCTTACCACCCCTGTAGTGCCTTTTTTAGGCAAAGTTCAAAGGACAAAACCACCACCATAACAGGTACAAGCATGCAAAATCTGAAGGTAATGCTACTCAATGCTAGAAGTCTAAACCTCAAAATGTACTTTCATGAGGCACTCCTAAAAATGGAGAACAACAATATCTGTGCAGTAACTGAGACCTGGTTCAAGTCTCCAGAGAGCACCCCTGCAATACCAGGCAACAACTCATACCACACTTTTCAGCCACCAAACCAGGACCGAAACACTAAAGGTGGAGGAGTGTCCATATTCACCAAGGATATTCACAACACCAGGCTAGTTGCCCAACACAATGCGTCTGAAATTCTCCAGGTGCAACTAACACTAGGTAAGGCTGCAGTCCAAACTGTAGCTTACTACAGATCCCCGCCATGCCCCAAGATTCTCACTACACCTTTCTAAACATACTGGAAAATATTAAGATACAACCAAACACCCAAATACTGGGTGATTTCAACTACCCTGCCATTAACTGGGAAAACTACTTGTGTACCAATACCTTTACCCAATGGTTCTTAGAATTCATAAATTCTAATGCCCTGGATCAACTAATCCTTAGTCCCACCAGGGGCTCTATATCATAGACCTGGTCATTACCAACATGGGAAATTGATGCTCTACACCTATGGTCACCCCCTCGGTCAGGTCTGACCATAAGCTAATCACTCTTGACATCCACATCACACCCCCACCCCCCAGTAAGGAAACCTCTGTAAAAAAACTTCTCCAAAGCCAGCTTCATGCTACTTAAGTCAGAAGTGACAAACTTCATTACTCCCATGCAGATGGGAACTGAAGGTTTGACTGCTGAATCATACACTAAGGCACTGTATGAGCACATCCACTCATGCATGAATCATGCCATCCCCAATAGAACCAAGACACTCTTCTCCAAAAAAAGAAGCCAATCTGGTGGTCCCTTGCCATAAACAAACTTTACAACAAAAGGAAGAAACTGTTGCAGAAAAGAGGAAACTCCCAGGATGCAAAAAACTCCCTTACCAGCATCAGTAAGAAGCAGAGATCCCTCATAAAATTCTCCAAAGCTAGTTACGAAAATAAAATAGCCAAAGATTCCAAAGACAACCACAAGGCATTCTATAGGTATGTCAAGAATCTAAATGGCAATGTATAGAGCTGTTCTGTGCTACAACAGAAAGGCATTAAATATACTGATCCCAACGATATTGCCAGTATCCTGTCAGATCGATTCAGTGCAAACTTCACCGCCCTCACACTTCCTAAAGGGTCCATCTTAATACTGAAAGAGTGCCAAATTCCGGTAATAATGGCCACACAGGTAAAAAATGCACTCTCCAAAGCTAAGAATATAGCATCCATGGTACCAGAACACACCCCAGGCTGTGTACTACCTGAACTACAAATTGAACTGGCACCTCACCTAAGTTCATGTTTAATCATAGTCTCACCTCAGGCTTTGTGCCCACTGAATGGTGCACAGCTACAGTTATCCCACTCTACAAGGGGAGATCCACCTTGGATCCCGGGAACTATCATCCCATCAGTCTGATGAGCCTGATCTGCAAGGCCATGGAATGTATTACCATGGAACTTATAAACAAAGACATTGGCAACCTTCAAACACTGGACCCCACCCAGTTTGGGTCCATGAAGGGCCGATCTTGTTTTCTGAATCTGATTGACTTCTTCAAATCAGTCTCCAGAGCCGTGTACATGGGTAATGTCATCCACACAATCTAGCTAGACCTCACCAAGGCCTTTGACCCCATCCCCCACTCTAGAATCATAGATAAAATTACTAAGCTGGGCATTAATCCCTACATCAGTCGATGGGTTGCCAACTGGCTTACTGACAGAACCCACACCATAAAAGTAGCCAACTCCCGATCCAACTCCAGACAAGTGACAAGTGGAGTACCTCAGGGTTCAGTCTTGGGACCTCTCAGTACAGGCTGAAATGGTGTACCGTACATAGCGGTGCAGGCAAAGCAAATGTGTATAAGTGTCAGGTGAAACCCTCATCCTATGTACACCTACAGTAACAATCAGGTGTGCCCCCGGGTAGATATGTACAAAGAATAGCTGTTCCCCCTGTATGTAGAAATGTTGATAAGTCTATGCAAAGTGTCTAATGGAAGCCCTGCAGGCACAGTATGATCCCTGTTGATCTATGACACAAAGGTGAGCCCTGCTGTAAAAATACAACTTGATTTGCCATACACATATAGTATAAATGCCTATACTGGGCGTGCTCACACACTTAGGCTAAACACGGATGTGATAATAAGGGATCTATGGACAAATGTGGATAGTCATCTCTACTTCCAGAAACACATTCACAAAGTGGTCAGAAAATCATGCTATGTGTTCACACAAACTGCCAAGGTCTGTGCATGTAGGTCAAAGGAGGTTCCCACTACTCAGCAGTCATCAGACCCGTCAGACAGTACCACAATGCACTTGTGATGAATCTGACTAGGCATGTTCAGCAGCTAGAAAGACCACTGAAGTACCTTAACAAGAGGATTACTGGCCTCAAATAGTTGCCCCATGCAACAAGACTGAATGTAACCCAATCTGTACTCAGTTGCATACTGTCTACTCAGGAGATCTCTGCCCAACAGACAGATCCATGTCATGGCTACACTCAGATCTGTTCTGAGTTACAACTCAATGGCACTAAATATACAGACCCAACTGATATTGCCAACATCCTGGCAGATAGGATCAGTGTTAACTTTACCCCCCTCTCACGCATGAAAGAGCACATCTTTATAATGGAAGACTGCAAAGTTGCTGTCATCACGGCTGAACAGGTAAATAACACTCTCCAAAGCCAGTATCACAGCAGCCATGGGACCAGATAACATTCCAGGCTGTGTAGTATCTATTCCCTAAAGTAAAATACAACATGGAAGGTCTGTGGCGACTGAAGTTTCCAGAGGACTGCAAACTAGGAGCCATAATTGTAAACACTAAAGATGTGGACATCCTACAAAAGGACCTCACTGAGACAGATGGCTGTTGTAAAAGCCATGGGCTCTAGCTCAATGCCAAAAGGTGCATTGTCATCCCCTTTGTTAAATACTCTGTAGCCAAGAACTACAACATAGGTGGTAGTATACTTCACACTGAAAGTGTGACAAGAGACCTTGGGTCACAGGTGGACAGTGGACACGACTGTGATAATCACATTCCCACAGTAGTCAGAAAACCCTCCTATGTGGCACACCTCATCACAAAATGTGTCTCATGCAGAATAGAAGAGGACATTGTTCCCCTCTACTCATCACTCACTAGAACTATAATAGAGTAAAACACCACATTTGCTATGTACCTCACAAGATAACCACAACAACAGGAAAGCCTGCAGCAATACCTCACAAAGAGCATTAGCGGCCTGAAATACATGCCATACACAGACCATCTCAAAATGCTCCATCCGTACTCCCTTGCACATCGCCTGCTCAGAGGTGTTCACTGCCTAACATACAAAGCTATGTCAAACACAGAGCTGTTGGACATGCTCCACATAAAACACTCACAATCCCTCTGACCTTCCAACTCAAAACCATGAGTGAAATACAAAAGGAAGGGGTGTACCCATTTACCTTATGGATACCCACACCTTCAGGTTAGTGGCACTGCATGAGGACTTGAAGACCATGCAAGTGCAACTAACATTGGGCAAAGCTGCTCATCGGATTGTAGCCTGCTACAGATCACATACCTTGTCTCAGGAACCTCACTCAGTATTCCTGAGAACAGTAGAAAATACAAAGGTCCTATCAAACACCATTGAATGAGGAGATTACAACTACCCAAACATTGAGTGGGAGAATTACTTGTGTACAACGTCCTTTCCCAACGTTTCCTAGAGTTTAAAAACTCTAATACCCTGGAACAGCTGGTCACCATGCCCACTAGAGGTGACAACATACAGGTCATGATCATCACCAACATGGGGTACCAGTGTTACACAACAGAGATAAACCCTTTGCTGGTAATATCAGATCATAAAGTAATCACACTGGACATCCACACCCCCCCAGTCAATGAAACCACTGTGAAGACATTTTCAAAAGCAAACTGCACATTTCCCAAGACCAAAGTGGAAAGTTCTAAAGCCCACTTGCTATAGGATAATGGTATACAATCTGCCGAATCATTTACAAGTGCATCCTATGAGCATCTACAGGGATGCATGGAATGAGACATCACAAATAAATCCAAGATGCACTCCTCCAAAAATAGGACAACAATCAGGTGTTTGTTGTCCATAAATAAGCTAGACAACAGAAGGAGGAAACGAACACATGATAGAGCCAACTTCACAAAAAGAAAGGCATCACTGATCATTATTAGGAAGAAACAGTGATCACTCATAAAATAATCCAAGGACAGTTTCTAAAGACAAATAGCCAAGGAATGTAAGAATAACAACCACAAAGCCTTCGGTAGCTATACCAGACATGTTGGTGTCAACTTCCAAATATGCTGTCAGCTACTGAAAAATGGAAAGAAATACACTGAACCAACTTTCATTGCCCACATCCAGGGGGACAAGTTCAGTGTAAACTCCCCCCCATCACCCCCAAATGGCCCTGTGTCTATCACATAAGGATGCAGAGCCCCAGACATCATAGACATGCAGGTAAAGACAGCCCTCTCCAAAGCTAAAAACACAGCATCAATGGGACTGGATGGTGTCCCAGGCTGCGTCTTACACTAGGCCCAAAAGGAACTACACCTTCACCTACATCCACTTTCCAGACTCATGCGTACCACAGGCTATGTACCCAAAGAATGGCATACACTAACAGTCATCCAGTTCCACAAAGGGGGTGCCACAACAGAACCTGGAAACCATTGCCCTATATGTCTACTCAGCCTGGTCTACAAAGCTATTGAGCAAATTGTTATGAAACCCATAAACAGACATTGGAGACCTCCAGACACTGGACTCTACACATCTTCACCTTGTTAAAGGCAGACCCTGGCTCCTAAACCTAGTTGACTTATTTCAAACAGTTACCAAGGACATAGATGGAGGTGAAAGTAGTCCACACTCCACACATCCCACCTGGACTTCACTAAGGACTTTCTACACCATTCCCCTCTCTGTCATCATGGACAAGCGTACCAGCTTGAACATTAACAGCTATGTCACAGGATGGGTGGCCAACTGGCTCACAGATCAAACACACACGTTCAGAGTTGCAAGTGCTATGTCCGACTCTAACCCAGTCACAAATGACATCCCACAGGTCTTGGTCCTGGGACCCACCTGTTCAGTAGATACTGCTCAGAGGTACAGGCAAGCATGGGAGTTTTATGGCTGAACAGGTTTGCAGATGACTGCTAACTGTGGTCCATAATCAACTCTGCGGCTGACACAGACATCTTCCAGAAGTGTCCCACAGAGACTGATACCTGGTGTCAAAACAATGCCCTCAAGCTGAATGCCAATGAATGCATAGTCATCCCCTTTGGGTAAAACAATATGCACACAAATTACCACATAGGTGATAATTCAGTGTGTAGGGAGAAAGTCATTATGGCCCTGGGGACACAGGTAGATAGCAAACTCCCCTTTGATGGTCACATGGCCAAAGTGTTTAGACATTCCTTCTATGTAGCCCACCTAATGTCACCTAATATAACCCACTTTGTATAGTCTGATGATGTCACCATCCTACAAATATACCTGTGGAAAAGAAAACTCACAGTAATGTGCATAGCACATCGTGTAAATGCGTACACCTGTAGTATCATAAAGTAGTTAGGTAGAGTTTTGAATCCTGCACTTGACAAGTTTGTGTGTGGTCTCCTTGAGAAGGAGCAACCATTTTGGAGAGTAGTAAAACACCTTGAAAGTGGTATACTAATCCTTGTTAAGTCTGATGATGTCACCATCCTACAAATATACCTGTGGAAAAGAGAACTCCTAGTAATGTGTATAGCGCGTCGTGTTAATGTGCACTCCTGTAGTGTCATGAAGTAGTGAAATAGGGGTTTAAATCCTACACTTGACAAGTGTGTGTTTGTGTGTAATTACATTGGAGAAGAGCAACCTCTGTGTAGGGTAATAGAACACCTTACAAGTGGTATACTTATCTTTGTCAAGTCTGATGATGTCACCATCCTACAAATATACCTGTGGAAAAGAGACTTCCCACTAATGTGTATAGCGCATTGTGTTAATGTGTACTCCTCTAGTATCATGAAGTAATTAGGTAGGGGTTTTAATCCTACACTTGACAACTGTGTGTGCATAATTACCTTGGAAAAAAGCAACCATTTTGTAGAGTAGTAGAACACCTTACAAGTGGTATATTTATCTTTGTCAAGTGTGATGATGTAACCATCCTACAAATATACCGGTGGAAAATAGACCTCCCAGTAATGTGTATAGCACATCGTGTTAATGCGTACTCCTGTAATATCATAAAGTAGTTAGGTAGGGGTTCAAATCCTGCACTTGACAACTGTGTGTGTGTAACCTCCTTGGAGAGGCGCAGCCTTTTTGTAGAGTAGTAGAACATCTTACAAGTGGTATACTTATCTTTGTCAAGTCTGATGATGTCACCATCCTACAAATATACCTGTGGAAAAGAGACCGCCCAGTAATGTGTATAGCGCATTGTGTTAATGCGTATTCCTCTAGTGTCACAAAGTAGGTAAGGGTTTAAATCCTGCACTTGGTGTGTGCTATGTGTGTGACACTGTTGGTAAATGTGCTGTGGGTTTTACTTTTACTACTGTATGACATATCAGTATGCATTGCACATGTGAGGTAGCTGTGTGGCAAATACATACACGTACATGTTACCTCAATTATTGCATGTGTGGGAACCCTGCTTTCTGCATGAACACATCTGTCATCTTTGCCAGATTGTGCTGCTGCTTCCCAGACCTTAGGTCACATCTGTATGCTTGTGACAAGGCTAGCCACTGCAGTGATCCCTGGCTTAGGTCATCCGTGTCACACACACTCATTATGGTTTCTATAGCATTGTGTGAGTGAGGGTTTATGGCCAAGGCATATGTCAGACCTGTTCAAACTCAGAAAAGTCTGTCAATGATGACTATTCATTATAGGTGTACAACAGCCTTTGAGGATATGCATGCAGACCCCTTATTGCTTATGTGATCCACTGATGGATTTCAAAATACCTTAGGAAATGTGATTATCAAAAGAGAGATGATGTAACACTGGGTTGCATGCACACATCGGTAGCTGTTCATCATGTTGGTGGCTACTACCTATGTGGTACTGTGGGGATACTATGTTCCATAAAGGTGGATGACTATGCTTAGTTTGGCTTATAGCTTTACAGCATGGGTTTGACAACAGTTATCTGTCTGTATGATACCCTTGTGGAGGATGTGTGTGTCACGTGGAGAATGCATTATAGGCCACAATATGCATTACCAGACATGGACGGACATATCCCTACTGTGATTGCTTGTACCTAAGAGAGCTATATGCCAAGCAGGAGTGGTCTCAGTAATGGGTGCAGGTGAATACCACTGGTTACTGGCATAGTATAGTACCTGAAGGATCCAAATGTTGCTGTGTGTCCTACATCTGTGTGTCAGTTGTCAAGACATCATCTGATTGTTTATGGTCAGGCTATTGAAGTTATGTATGCTACCAGAATGCAAAACAATGACAGATAGTAACAGTATCACCCACAGCACAGTGTCAAACCATGTCATACACACATGTGTAGTCAAGTTCCGAAATGTGTGTAGTACAATGCATACTGGCCACCAATAGAAACTATGGAGTATTACTGTGTAATACAGAGCATGTCACCTTGCCCATGTGTCCACTATGCATGTGCATGCAGACAGTGCACCTCCGCCATGTTCACAACTGCACACCTGCACATCTGTGCTACACACATCCAACACATACTGTCCACTCTCTAACACATGCTGCCAATACTGCACACATCAGCCAAGATTGTGCTGCTGCTTCCCAGACCTTAGGTCACATCTGTATGCTTGTGACAAGGCTAGCCACTGCAGTGATCCCTGGCTTAGGTCATCCGTGTCACACACACTCATTACGGTTTCTATAGCATTGTGTGAGTGAGGGTTTATGGCCAAGGCATATGTCAGACCTGTTCAAACTCAGAAAAGTCTGTCAATGATGACTATTCATTATAGGTGTACAACAACCTTTGTGGATATGCATGCAGACCCCTTATTGCTTATGTGATCCACTGATGGATTTCAAAATACCTTAGGAAATGTGATTATCAAAAGAGAGATGATGTAACACTGGGTTGCATGTACACATCGGTAGCTGTTCATCATGTTGGTGGCTACTACCTATGTGGTACTGTGGGGATACTATGTTCCATAAAGGTGGATGACTATGCTTAGTTTGGCTTATAGCTTTACAGCATGGGTTTGACAACAGTTATCTGTCTGTATGATACCCTTGTGGAGGATGTGTGTGTCACCTGGAGAATGCATTATAGGCCACAATATGCATTACCAGACGTGGACGGACATATCCCTACTGTGATTGCTTGTACCTAAGAGAGCTATATGCCAAGCAGGAGTGGTCTCAGTAATGGGTGCAGGTGAATACCACTGGTTACTGGCATAGTATAGTACCTGAAGGATCCAAATGTTGCTGTGTGTCCTACATCTGTGTGTCAGTTGTCAAGACATCATCTGATTGTTTATGGTCAGGCTATTGAAGTTATGTATGCTACCAGAATGCAAAACAATGACAGATAGTAACAGTATCACCCACAGCACAGTGTCAAACCATGTCATACACACATGTGTAGTCAAGTTCCGAAATGTGTGTAGTACAATGCATACTGGCCACCAATAGAAACTATGGAGTATTACTGTGTAATACAGAGCATGTCACCCTGCCCATGTGTCCACTATGCATGTGCATGCAGACAGTGCACCTCCGCCATGTTCACAACTGCACACCTGCACATCTGTGCTACACACATCCAACACATACTGTCCACTCTCTAACACATGCTGCCAATACTGCACACATCAGCCAAGTGGCACATGGGCGGACAATACACTATTGGAACTAACACTGGTGTAAACAACACTACAATGACAATCATAGCTTTAATGCATCATGCCTGCTCAGCTACACCTTCAAGTATATCATTACACTCTACTGCTGACAACATGCTAACATTGCTGTACTGCTATAAAGACACCCTGTGCATCAGCACCATGGTAGCCTGTTTGTGCATCGATGTTACAGATGACAGGAGGTGGCACAGGTTTCATCATATGCACAGAGTGCGTTGTTGGTTTGCCAGAGGCCTACAGTGAGCCATCCAATCAACATGCATGTGTGTGTGTGTGTGTGTGTGTGTGTGTGTGTGTGTGTCTGTGTGTGTGTGTGTCTGCATGCACACAGTTCCACCATGTGGCTACCATATACGGGTATTTGTGGGACAGCCACAGACTGCACCTGCGAGGCTTTACAGATCACCATCTCTGGCCACGGATATGGTACCTGTGCCTGGCAGGGGTGCTACTGACACTATCAGGTACTAAGCCAGACTGGGTACTATCCCCAAAGGTAGATGGATGTACACTGGACCCAGGTCCCTGCTGGGACTGTTCAGAGCCACATGCATGTGGTCTTCTAGGATGTTCTATGGACAGACCAGCCCCAACATTGCTGGGGCTGGTACTGGCACTATGAGAGTGGCTGTGGCTTGAGGGACATCTGTGGCGACTGCCATCTGCTGATGTTGCTGGCATATGTCCACGTTAATGACTCAACCATCCTGCACTGTCCTAACACATGGACATGACATTGTGGAGGGCATCTAATGTCTCTACCCAACATCTATCAGTGACCTCAGTGTAATTATGGATGGCACCAGCTAGGTCACAGATACTGTCAATTACGGCAGTGTTATGTGCCCTCTGTGCCCTTAGTCCCTGTCTGGTGTACCGTTCCATACGTGTCTGTGCCTCCATGACAGCCTGGAACATGCGTAAGGTTGTAAGACCTGTGCCACATCTGCCAGTGGCATGATGAGCAGCAGTGCTCTGACAAGAACCCCTGGACATCTGCCTATGTGGTACCCTTCCAGACATCTGGGTATGGCTGCTGTGTTGGGATGCATGTGCCATGGATACCACACTGTCCTGGCCAATGCTGACTGTACGCTGTCTCTCAGCTAAGGGCATTGGTGATGGATGTATTTGCAGTCTGACTGTGTGCATGGATGGGGTGGACACTTGTGTACTGTCGATTGGTGGCCCAATGACAGACCCTGGCAAACATGCCTGTGCCTCAACACACCTATCATTATTATCACTATTTTGCTCAGTGACATCAGTTTCCCTGCTGCAGTGAACCAGCTCAAAGTCAGCACCTGTGAGAGGAAGACAGAAAACTTTATGACCTGTACACGTCGGCACACATGAACACATGCACACATGCACACATGAACACATGCACACATGCACACTCCTCACTAAAACACACACAAACACACACACACACACACACACACACACACACACACACACACACACACACCACCAGCATTCCAGAATGTACTCAATAGCGGGTGACGGTGGGGTACAGTATCACAAGGCAAACAGTTATATCACATGTGTCAGCATGCAGGATGTGTGTTGCTCAACAGCATGCAGTGCGAGCATAGACAGCCCCTGCTAATAACAGTATACATTGATTTGATGCATGTGTGTTGTTGTTCAGTGATTGGCTTCACCCTGGAACACAATGTGTACATGGACACAACATTGCTGTGTAAGTATTAAAAGCTCTGCAATGTCCTGTGCACCATCACTCACAGGTATACATACCATGGCTGGATGTTTTTCTGTGTGTCACATAGATATCCATTTCTGATTAGTGTCTGTGTCTTTATCAGATAAATGTGGACACAGGTTTAGCACATGCATGCTGTGTATACACACAGGATGAGTGGTGCATGTATACCTGATGGAATACCATTGCTCACCATAGCCATTGTACAGTGGTTATGTTGAGTGCAGGACATATTGTGGACATGCCAGTGCCAGCCATGACATGGCATGCTACAACACAACTGCAACATTAAACATCACACATACACAGTGTGTGTCATGTGATCTATACACTCAATAGCATTACAAGACATATATGTGTCACTTTGTACAAATGGTGATTGTTATGCATATTGTGTATCGATGCATATGTTTGCACACACACAACATTGAGGTGCATAGCACTTAATGCTATGTGTAGTACTGTGGTCACTGTAACTGGATGGGGTGTAGTACCATGAGCCATCATCATGCCGCATCATGTGGTCACTCAAGGCTACTAATGTGTGCCAGACTGGCACATATCATGCTGTACCAGAACTGCTGTACCATGGCTACATTCACCATTTCACAGCCAGTTGTTACATGGGTTTGTATGGTGCCCAATAGGGGGCATTGCCTAACATGAATGTGTTATGTGTTGAGTGTCGCACAGCCACATGAGAGGCATCTACCCCTCAGGTATATTATGTGTGCTGTGTGGATGACATTTGGAATACTGGAGTGTACCCTTACAGCAGGTGTCTGAATACGCCATGTGTAGCATGTGAATGTGTACTGCGTATGACAAAGTTGTGTATGTTGTGTGCATGCATATCACCTCTGTCTATCCAATGTCCACTACAATGTTGCCACAATTGTGTGGGATGCTCTGTGTATTGTATGTGTTTTAGGCAGCTACCCACATTACTAGGATGTGCATAGTCTCACAGCAAACATGCACAGCATGCATTATGCACAGGTGTGTTACGTGTACATGGCCTACAGTTCACCTATGACATGCACATTTAATTAGCAATATTAAATGTAGAATACACTCACCAGCATGGGTCTGCTGCCTTGCTGTCACACCAGAGGGACCTACAAGGATATGAGACAGTTTGTCAGTGGCAACAACTGTGGCATTGCTACTGTGTGTTTGCAATCTTACAGTAGTACAACGGTTGACAGCCACAGGCCTACAGATTTCATTCATAATTATTAGTATTGCACAACACTAGGCACCACATCCTCAAACTACACAGTACACATCTCACATGAACATGCTCTACCAATAGAGGTAACAGTAGTCTACAGCTATGCCATGTTATCTGCACGCTCCGTGTCAACTTTCTGGGTGGCTCCGGCCTCCAAGATGATACATGTTACTTGCTGTTGTTGTTGGCCAGGAGCCACCTGGCTCAGGAGCAGCTCCTCCACTCTGGTGAGGGGGGACAGATGGCTACCCCACCACCTGTGGCAAGCTGTTGTCTACGGATATCTGATGCATGCTGCCGGACATGTCTAATTAAATCACTGCAGTGATGGCGTACTGGCGCATATGTCCGGTTATGCATGCCTATGTCATTACCCTACGGACAAGATCTTGCCACAGTGCAGTCCGCTCATGCTGGTCCTGGCTGGTTCTGGAGAACAGCAGGGCATAGTGCTGCACCAGGCTTGTTGTTATCTATTCCTCCTCTGCCAGGCTGTAGGTGGGGTTACGATGGTGGGCCATTACCCTGGAAGACAATGAAACAATATGTGTAAGCAAGTCATGTGGCACACTTTACATTCTAAAGTACAGATATCAATTAACTGCCATATATAGCAACCTATTGGCTGTCAGAGGATACACACTTTCAATACCACATAGTGCTCAGCCCATAACTGCCTGGCACACTCTATATATCAAACCATGTTTTGCACAGCAACAAAGATAAACCAGTATGTAAGACTGTACAACAGTACATGGCACACTATATGCGACACAATGCACCACCTAGCCACAGGAGGAATATATCAAGCCAATGCATCAAGAAATATGTATTCCATTGCAATGATTGTAAAGTCTGGTTACAGTATTACCAGTATACCACACTAGTCGTTGATGGCAAACCCCTGCCTAACATATGTGCACATTCATTAATATAGGTGGCATACTGCTGTACTACACTATACATGTTGCTAGATATGCACTTATATCCTGTAACACACATATGACTGAGGCCATGGTACAGGCATACCCACACACACATCAGACATGCATACCAGACACAAAGGTATGGCAACCTGGATGACCTTTACCTATGTACCATACAGTATTGTGTGTCAGTAGTTACAAAGCCTTATGCCTGCGGTTTGTAATCTGTGAGGACTACAGGAAACACACAAAACAGTCGTTCCAAGAAATGTGGACATACACCATGCTGTGCTGTTTAAGCATACAGTTTCAGGTAGTACTACAGTTCATACAGGAGTTGGATTCACCAGCAGTAACACTCAATAAGCATACATGCACTGCTTTAGCATACAATGGGACACCCCAGTCGACACCAAGGGACTACGTCAGACCGTATGGCATACTGATTTTTCTGCCTAGCAATTGCATACACATCTTTTGCTGGGGTCACAGCTAGGACACATAATACCATGACAGAAACAGTTTCCCACTAAGCTATCACACATATATAGAACTCTGACACATTCACCAACACATTCACCATCACACTCACATAGCAATTATTGCAACAAGTACATGTGGGTGTGTATCACTTCATAGGTAGGTAATAGGCTATTGGCCCTAGGGCCTATAGAAGTCAAACCATACACTACCCTGGCCTTTGACACACAGGTAAGTACGTTTCACATGACCCTGTCAAGCAGAGCCAAAGAGGTGATTCCCGGGGTGTATTACCTATCTCCCATACAATTATCAGGATTATTTATGACTGCTAATTAGGGGCTTTGTTTGCTATTGATAGGTGGTTTGTTCCACAGTATGGGATGTCTCTGAGATAGGAATCTATCCCTCCACCATGTGCTGTTTATTGAGGTCGCAAGGTTTAGGTCCCTAGAGCGTGTAGCTTGTAGGGATTGTGATCTGTTTACGTGGAGCATGTCCAACAACTCTGGGTTTGACATAGCTTAGTATGTTAGGCAGAGGTCACCTCTAGGTAGGCGGTATGTGACACAGTCTAGCTGTGGGTTTGTGAGACGGTCTGCATAGGGCATCTGTTTGAGGCTGGTATTACTCTTTGTGAGGTATGTCTGTGTCGTTTCCAGTTGCTGTAGATGTCTTGTGAGGTACATACCACATGGGGCATTGTACTCTACAATGGGCTTTATGTGTGATGAATAGAGGGGGACACTGACCTATATTTCCCTGGATGACACACCTTTTGTGATGCCACGTAGACAGATGACATGACTTGTGTGGCACTGTGATTATCAAAGGGGAGACTACTGTCCACTTGTGTCCCATGGTCTCTAATCACACCTTCTGTGTTAGGTAGACTACCACCTATATGGTAGTTAATGGGTACAGAGTTTTTGCAAGAAGGGATGCCAATGCATTGAGCTTGTGTCCATGGCTTTGTCACCAGGCATCTGTTGCAGTAAATATGGCCCTCTCTCTCTCTCTCTCTATATATATATATATATATATATATATATATATATATATATATATATACATACATACACACATACATATAAACATCCATTGACGTACATATAGATATACATATAGGCACATATACAGTCCACCTTTCATGGTGGGGATATCAATTATGGGAAGGTTGTGAGGTATACAGCTATGTCATAATATTGCACAGTGTTGTGTGGAATGCATTTAAGGTGTTCTCAGCCTATGTAGCTTTAGCAGGCCTCACTGGCTGCAACACTGCAAACCTGATTAATCATACCCACAGCATTTAACCCCCACATGTCATATCCCAGCACTGTATGCTGTCTTGTTTGCCACACACTACAACCTACATAGAAATATGCACATAACAACCTTCAACAATATATGTATGTCCACCCTTCACAAACAGTTGCAGTATGTCTCTTGCTCTATGCACATGTACAGATGCTAATATATCTGACACAGAAAGATCTCTCTGTATGTGTGTGCCATACACACACAAAGTCCACACTGTTGTAAGTTCGTGTACTTCACGGCTGACCTGTTGGGCCTTGCTGCAACATGAACAGGTGTCACATGTGAGCACACAGTAATATTAGAGGGTGTATATATAGCTGAAAATGCTAGATTAGCATACTAGCCTGGTACAGCTGTTGCCAACGCTAAGCTACACATTAATATGACTATCATGCATTTGTTACTCTGTCACATCCATGTTTATATAACCATATGCGCTACTCCCCCAAATCGACATTATACACACTACTGTACAGAACACAGATAACATGGATCAGATGTTTGACATTTAATGCTGAACTACATATGTCACAGTCATATCCCACTGCACACAGCTACACACTGATTTCTCCATGCCAGTAGTTATGCAGGGCATCTGTGCATAGATACATACTGCTGCCACATATGGATGATTCAAACTATGTCAAGTAGTCTTCATAAACATCTGCTACATGCCAGTAAATACATAGCTGTTACATACCTTTCCTTTGTATGTGTTCATATTTGTTGGTTCTGTGTGTTTTGTAATAACTTTTATTTTTTTATATATATTTTTTTCGAGATACATATTTTTTCAATATTATTTTTTCAATATATTATTTATTTTCCAATATAATTTTTTATTTTTTTAATATATATATATTTTTCAATATATTATTTATTTTCAATATATTCTTTTAGTTTTTTTTTTTTCCAATATATTACTTTTTCTTTCGATATATATTTTTAATCTTTTTTTTCTGCTGCCGTTGTCTGCATCTGTCTCTCTTTCTCTCTCTCTCTCTCCCTCCGTACTTGCAATGAAATGATTGCATGTGTGGACAGCAAGTACAGCCTGCTTTTATAGGTATCTGCACATGGGCATGTGATGGCTTCTGCACCAATTGGTGGCCACCATTTGGCAATTGCATGCAGCCTGCTGTGTGGTACATGCAGCACTCACTGTCATAGAAACCCAATGCTATAAATTGCTAAGTCAGGTAGGCATGGCCCTTTCAGCTTTCCAAAGTGGGGACCATGCTTGTTTGCTGTGGACAACATTGTGTAAGTCAGAAGGTTGGTATACTTCTTATAACTGATGATAGGGGTGTAGCCAGTGATTTGAATGTTGTACTCAGACCTGAATGTTGCCACTTCCAGTACGCAGCTGACAGTGTAGAATTGTACTCACCCCTACAAATGCTAACACAAGATACATGGGAGTATGTAGTTTCTTTTCTACTTATACAATTAGCTGCCATACATACATAGTTATTGAGATGTTTTCATTTGGCACATGAACTGTTTGGGAACTGCTATACTGTGTTTATTAATGTACTCACTTCTGCACAGTTTGCACTTTTTCTTTTGTTGACATTATCACAGGATGCTCATGAAAACTGGACAATTCCAGTACTGAGTATGCCTACCTACATCCTTGCTGGACCTTGAACACACAGGTGTTTTGTACATTTGGGTGGGGATTGTCCTGCTATGATACAGTGTGGGGGTTGTAAAGTGCTGCTGTAACATTATTTACTGATAGAATGGCTGGTTCTGTTATCACAGTCATGTAATGCAATTCCATAACAACTACTGGTAAAGTTCCACAGAACAGGTTTTGTGTTATGGCATTCCTATCTTTCCTTTACATTCACTCATGCTGATGCATGATATATATATATATTTATATATATATATATATATATATATATATATATATATATATATATATATATATATATATCAGCAACAACCTGCTGTATATCTAATGTGGCTTAGTGATACTTCATGCAGTCTAGTGTGTCCAAGGTCCGGGGTTCAACATTGGTGTTTTATTTTGCTGCTGAGCAGAACAAGGCCCCTCACATGCCTGGTGACTAAGGCACTTTTAAGCAGTTGTAAGCGGGTTTGCGTGGGTTTGCACAATGCTTTGCAATACTTAGCTAAGCGCACACAAGCGCAGACTCGCACAAACCCACTAACTACTGCTTAATAGTGCTTACTCCCACTAACCCCCTTGCTCATTTCTTTGAAAGAAAAGAAAATGGGGAGATAGGAAAGTGGTGAAAAAGGGGTGCAAAGAGGGAAAGACAGTAGGGAAAACAGCTCGGGATGTGCAGGACGGGTGTAGGGAAGGTCCATAGCTGCCCATTTCTTTAACAGCAACAGCTGTGCATATACTAGTAATTTGGAGGGAAATTTGAAACCTTCCATCCCTGAAAGAGGGGTGAGGACAATGAAATATGTTGTAATGCCAATTAAATGTCAGTTTATGTGTCCAGTGGACATGTGTGCAAAATGGGCAGCTATGTATGGGGCATAATTTTTTTGTGGGAGCAGATTGCCCATTTTTTTTTCAGGTGAGAGTGGAATGTATGGTAGGGGAAATAGGTATCTTTTGGGAGGTAGGTTGGGGAGGTAAGCAGACAAGACAAAAAAATGCATATAGGGGTAGAATATGACACATGGGGTGGGTGAACACCATTGATGGGGAAGGATGTTTGGAAATCGCAAGGCCGTGAGTCCACAGATGGCAACAGTGGAACTGAGATCCTCACCCATGGGCAGTCACCACTGTACCTTCTCAGCCAGGAGGGTGGCTGTGCTGGGGGCTGCATAGAAGGGGCAGGCTCACCCATGAGTCACGCCACTCTTGCCTCGAGCTGGTGTAGAGGATCAGTGACTGAATGCTCAATCTCCCTACGCACCACAGCCCGGACCATTTGGAAGGTGAGAGGTGGCCCTCCTCCGGCCACGCTTGCATGGGGGGACGAGCCCCATCCCCTGCAGTACTTCCACCCAAAGGTAACACAGGACCAATGGAGGAAGAGGTCCCGGGCTGGGCACTGGACCTGCTGATGCCAGGTGCCATCGCCAGCTGAGGTGGGACAGGTGGGTCCGCTGGGACCGGCCTTCCCATACATTCTATGTTTAGGAGGATTTCATGACAGTATGGGTTAGTAATAGCCAACAGCATTCCAATTTAGTTGTAACAGCTTACAGTAGTATTCCCATTAATCCAACACACCAGAGTTCCAACAGTTGAACAGCAAGCATAACACATGCATATATAGAACAACAGTGGACATTCCAACGGCATGCAGGATTGATTGGTGACAACAGGCCACCAAGATTGTGGTATGTGAACAGGGCACATGCATCATAGTAAATGCAGATATTTATAAACCAATAGGACATGTGTCCCAACAGATGTTATGAGATTAGACATACCCATTGAGGTGTGGAATTGCATTGTTTATGCACATACAGTAGGGTGTAAAAAGATACCTCCATTAACAACTTATATATACTTATAGTTTACACTACGTTCCTATTGACTGCAGTTATATATCCCCTACATGTATTATTACACTAGGCAATGTCCGTTAAATTGTGAAATGGGTTTTTCTAGTTCTTGATATACCTGACCTGTATCTGACAGACAAAGTGTCCTGGATGCAGATGTTACTGCTACATATTTATATATTTCATTTATATTTATATATATATACATATCTGGATGTGTTCAGGTGACATTATCAGGTATATGTTGACAGCCCCCTGTACATTTCTTGCAGCACAGTGACATTTCTGGGGAACACAATAACAAGCTACTCATGTGCCAGATTAACCTGTACATACCAGCCATGAACGAACAGTTGAGGACTGTATATATGCTTAACAGCTACTGGCATTCCCTTCATCCACTTTATATGGGCCTACCCATGTGTGGGTTGACTGCGCTTAATACAACAGTACTATTTCTATAATGCAAGGGTACAACAACATATTGAAGAAAGTGACATGGACACACTCCAGGAATTATACCTTTATTAATTACATTACACACTTTTCTAGTGGCTCTCTCATTTATTTGATATATCAGTGCATGCAGAGGTCTTTTATTAGGTCACCCTATCATCTCATCCACTCTGATCTTTAACCTATCTCTTAAGCTACTACCTAGTCTAGCCTCTGCCCTTGGACTCCTTCTATCCCCATATCTACTACTTTCTTTCTTTTCCCTCTCCTCCCACT
Source organism: Protopterus annectens (assembly GCF_019279795.1). Taxonomy (NCBI): domain Eukaryota; kingdom Metazoa; phylum Chordata; order Ceratodontiformes; family Protopteridae; genus Protopterus; species Protopterus annectens. The sequence continues at coordinate 1,813,263,694 of NC_056729.1, read as the reverse complement.
ATCCTCTCTGTTATATACCTTTGTATGTGCTACCTTTTCTTTCTTTTCAAAATTACTACTCCTGCTTTTCGTAACAATATGGGATTAGGAATTCTACACAGTATTTAGTATTTTAAGTATTATACATTTTCTGTAAAAATGATGTAATTTAAGAACTGTACATTTCTGTAAAAATGCTTCTGTATTGTTAATATCCTGCATTCAATTAGTTCTTTGATCCTTATAAGTTGTATCTTATAGTAATGTATTTTATGTAATGTACCAGTATATAGTGGAGCTTTTCTCCTTGGGCCTCTGCTGAAAATGGACATGTATCCAGCCAGACTAGCCCGGTCAACAAATGTAAAATAAATAAAATAAATTATTCAAGACATATTATACCTTTATTAATGGGTTACACCACCTTTTCATGCTGCCTCACTTATTTTATATAACAGTACATGCAGAGAATTTATTCAACACTTATTATACCTTTATTAATGGGTTACAACACTCTTTTTCAGGCTCTCTCACTTCTTTTATATAACAACACATGCAGAATAATTACTAACCTGCCTGGTGGCACAGCCTTAGCAGCCTATCTGCATAGGCTTGCTGATTCGCAGCACAGACACCTGCAGCTGTGAAGTAAATGAAGGAATATTGAGACATACCTGTCCAGTATATAGACTACAATAACTATTCTTACATACTTCATTCCATGGCTATGTACCCAGTAGTGGGGCATTTTCCATTTCATGGGCCTCCTGTATCCACTGGTTCAGTCGGTCCTCCTTGCGTCTCTTCAGGTCTGAGTAGTGGTGTCTGACCTGCTCACCAGTCCAAGGGATGCCTGTGGCACTGTTAAGATCATGTGCTAGACAGTTCCAGGCTTCCACTTTGTATTCAGTGCCCTGAAACTGGCCCTGCAGGAGTCTTGCATCATGATGATGGACGAGGAGCCAAACCATTACTTTTGACTCCTCAATGCCCCACCGTTACGCTCGAAAATGAGACCCCTCTCCAACACCAGCCATACTGTCTGCAGATGGGAGCTACAACCAGTTATGGCAAGTATTCTTGCCTATGGAGCTTAAATATGCCTAATTTCCCACACTTCTTTGTGATTGGCCAGTTTTGAAAAATCTCAGCTAAAAGCAAATCTGCTTAGCAATGGGTAAACTTCCAGTGATATATATGAGTGTGTTGGAAATACATCCATACGTAAAGCTGTCATGGCTTAGTGGTTTAGTACTGTGATTATGGTGCACGGTATCCTGGGTTTGAGGCCTGTCATTGCTTTTTATTTTACTATTGGCCCGACCGGCTAGGAGGTGTGGCTGTGTTTAGCCGACTTTGCTCAACTTTGCCCAACGTTGCTCAACATAGCTCTACATTGCCCGACGCTGCCCAACGTTGCACTAGTTAGCGCAGTGCACAGCTCCGCATGAACATTGTTTTATTTGCTCTAGTTGGCGTGATGCACAGCTCCGCACATAACCATTGCGCTAGTTAAAGCAGTGCTAAGCTATGAGTAATTATACTTAATTGTGCTTAATACTAGTAAAGTTTGCTTAGCAGTGCTTCACATTGCTTAAGATATGTTACTCATGCATTTATCAGTATGCATGACCATTCCACCTTCTTATATATATATAAAATATTGTTCACTACTATATAGGCCATTTCAATGCACTTTACTAAAATTTAAAAGATAAATGTCAGGAGTTATTTTTATGCACTGATTTCCTACAGAAAATGGGAAGGTGAGTGGTGGGACTCGAACCGGGAATGCCTCCTCTTTATGCGAAGGCTCTACCACTACGCTATTGCTATTTGGCTTAATTTGCATATAAGTAGTTTATTATCCTCTTCGATGTCTACACTGCTAACTGTAGCTAAGCAATGGGCAAACCCGTGCATACACGTGCAAATACGGGCAGCTATATTGGGAATAAAAAAAAAATAAAATGGAAAGCTTTACATTTTAAACTTGTACAGGGATTTGGAATGTGGGGGAGTGTAGTGTTGGGTATGTAGACATTTGAGCCGACTCACTCATTTCACTTGACATTTGCAGTTTAGGCACTTGCAGGGGCGTGGATATTTGGACTGCTCGCCAGTCTGACATGCCCCCTGCAGTCGTGCATGCTCCGTGTTAGCCTTAGAGTTGAATCAGTGCACCCTCATGAATATGCATGACATGCTGACATCATACTCTTAGACTGCTGTTTCCGAGTAAGACTTAGTTAGTCTTACACGGAGGATTAGTGAATCCCGGCCTGAGTTTAGCAACTGGAATGAGATGCATTACTGTGCATGAAAAATAACATTAAAAGGAGAACAAAAAATAATTAGAATGACAATGAAAATATGCAGGATGTACAGTACATTGTGAGAGGGACGTTCATTACCAGATGGTCATGGTGAACAGTGCACAATTTGCAAACACTGTTCTCCACTAGGTGGCCGTCTCTGCTTATACAACCCCTAGCTTCTTAGCTCTCTCCCTACTGGTTTCTAGAATCACTCTAAGAGCTAGCAGAACTTCATCTTCAATAAATTATTTGTTCCTACTGGTTTCTAGTATCTCACTAAGAGCTAGCTGACATTAAATTATAAACATTCTTTTCTCTACAATACCCTCATGAAATGGAAACCTACTCTACCTTGCCTGGCACCTGCAGTTAAAATCGTTCTACTATAGTTAGCAAACTACACTTAGCTGATACGTTTTCTGCTGCACTCACCTCTTTAGCTCTTTAGCTCTTCCTGCTCTGTTCGCCCTGCAGGCTCACTCTGCTCCCCTACCCTGCCCCCAATTCCCACCCGCCCTCAGTGCTCTTAGCTTTATTCTCCCACTACCACACCCCACAACTCAATTAGCAAATACCTTTACTCTGCTCATTACCTCTCCCACATAAATCCCTCCCTCATACACTCCTACACTCTCCCACATAAACCCATCCCTCATACACTCCTACATTCTCTTTTAAAGTCTATATTTCTCACACATCATAATCCTTACCTCCCCATCTCTTCTATAACATGTTCTCTTTAAATCATCACTACTCCCATGCCCCCTACCTCCTCCTTCTCTTCTTAATTCCCTTGCACCAAGCTACCTCATATTCCTCCCAGACATGCCTTATACTTCCAACAAAAACTACCTCCACACAAACTCTCCCCTACCCTCATTCTGCATTTCATTTCCACTCTATCTCACCTTCCCTCATTCAAACAAATCCTCTGCTCCTATTCCAACCTAACATCTTCTCCTCTAAAGCCAAGATAATGTGTCCTACTCTAATTTATAAATTCCTAAACTGACACCATACAAACCTAAATGTCAAAAGGATGTCACCCTCTTCCTACTAATGCTAGCAGGTGATATCCACCCTAATCCTGGCCCCATTACATGTAACAACTCCAATAATCCCACAACTCTTTCCATGCCACATAACACCCTAAGGATCTTTACAATTAATGCTCAAAGTCTTAGTAAGAAATCTCACCTATTTCACTCCTGGCTAAGCTACAACCAACCTGATATCCTAGCTATATCTGAAACCTGGCTCAAACCTTCCATCTCTGATTCAGAAATCCTGCCCCAAGGTTTTCACATTCTCAGAAATGACAGAATTAATAAAAAAGGTGGCGGCTCTGCCCTAGTATATTCCAATCTTCTCAACTTAATACCGCTCCAAATTCCTATCCCACAATTCCAGAACAATGAACTAACCACTGGACTACTAAAATTAAACAGGCACAAAAATATCTGCTTCATTGCCCTCTACATCTCCCCTGGAAATAATATATCAGTACTAGAAGAAATTCTCCTATGGGCTTCCACAAAAATCAACTATGAAACTTACATCTTAGGAGATGTAAATATTGATAGGAACAAACTCAACTGCCCCTCCCCCTCCCTATCCATCAATCTCTATAATTTCACTCAGACTATCCACACTATCACCCTACCTAACAAAAATAATCCCCCAGGATCCACCTTAGACTGGATTCTTGTTGCTAACCCTGACAGAATAACCAAATCTGGTACTATTCCTGATACCATTAGTGACCATCTCCCTGCCTTTATCCATCACTCTACTACCTCTTCCCCTTACCAGCATCAATTTATCCAAACTTGCAACCTTAGCTACTTCAACCCCATTACCTTATCTAATTTATTCAAACAAATGAGCTGGCACATGTTAAACTCCCTACCCCTTGATAAAGCTATAGACCATTTCAACTCTGTCTTCTTTGATACTTTAAACTCTGTAGCTCCCCCAAGAAATAAAAGGATCAAATATAATTCAGCTCCATGGCTTACCAAAGAGACCAAACTAATTATGCACCAAAGGGACAAACTATGGAAACTTCACCAAAAAACAACCTGCCCAACACATTACTTCAATACAAACAGCTCCGCAACCTTGCTAAACAGCTAATCAACAAAGACAAAAAAAATCTACTACACTAAGCTCCATTCTAACAACCGTAATAATCCTAAACAATTCTGGAGGTCTATAAACTCACTTCTCCATCCAGGCTCAAATTCTAACCCCTTCCCCAACCCAAGCAAAACTGATCTAGAACTAGGCTCTGAATTTAATTCTTTCTTCATAGAAACCATTTCTGCCCTCACTAAATCTTCTCCTAACAATAACACAGCCAATCCTCACTCTCCCCAGCCAATCCCACAAAACAACCATCCTCCTCTAGTTGAGCTCAAACCTGTCTCTACAACTCTCATAAAAAACTCCTATCCAAATTCAAACCATGCTCTAATGCACCCAACAACATCCACTCATCCTATCTAAAACTTGCCGCAGATGGGATTGCACTCCCAATCAGTATCATTATAAACAGATCAATAAAAGAATCCTACATCCCCAAACTCTGGTGCTCAGCCTTCATCCTCCCTCTCCACAAGGGAAGAAAAACTATTTGCATCTCAACCTTCTGCCCTATTGCCTTACGCTCCCCGATCTCTAAAATCCTTGAAAAGTGCATCCACCACCAATTTATGCCATTTCTCACCCAAAATAACCTCCTCACACCCACCCAGCATGGCTTCCACCCTGGCCACAACACCAACATAGCTCTAATCTCTTTCTTATATACCGTTAATAAAGCCAGAGACTCAGGACAGTTACTATCTACTGTTCTACTCGATCTGTCCAAGGCTTTTGACACTATCTCCCACAACCATCTTCTTTATCATCTCTCTAACCTTCACATCTCACCAAAAACTCTTTCCTGGTTCTCCAGCTACCTATCAGAAAGGTCTCAGGCTGTCAAATGGAAAAACACCATCTCTTCTTTCTTACCCACCCCCACTGGTGTCCCACAGGGATCCATCCTCGGTCCTATGCTATTTAACATCTTCATCAATAACTTCCACACTGCTATACCCAACACCAAAATCATTCAATATGCAGATGACTCTACCCTAATCTGCTCTGCCTCAAACCTCCCTGAACTGCTGTCCAAAACCCAGACTGCCTTCTTCAAAACTGAAAACTGGATGCACCAAAACCACCTCTCTCTTAATGCTAGCAAATCCAAAATTCTTCTATTCTCACCCTCTAAGAACTACTTTTTCAATAAAAGTGACTTCAAAATCCTCAGCCAACCAAACACACCTATAGAAGTCATCAATTCCATTCAACTTCTCGGCATAATTGTTGACGAACAACTAAAGTTCGATATACATCTACAACAAAACATAAAAAAAACACCAAAAGCTAGGTACGTTGTATAGGAACAAGCACTTTCTCTCTAACACAACAAGGCACACTCTGGCCTCTACTTTTCTCCTTCCTTTTTTACTATATGGTGCACCTCTCCTAACCAACCTGTCTTCCTCTACCACTTCTAAACTAGAAAGCTGCTACAATAAAATCACTAAATTTGCCTCCAGCGCCAAAAACTCCACTCATCACTGCCTCCCCCTACAATCCCTGAACTGGCTAGAACTACCTAACCACTTAGATTACCTACAACTCTCCATAGCACACTCACTCATATTTTATCCTGCTAAATGCCCTGCTCTAACTAATATCCTTCCACCTTATATTCCCAACAGAGCCCTTAGATCTGAACATCAGAACTTAATTTCTATCCACAAACCTAAACATCCTGCCGGCCAGATGCTCCTCTCCTATGCCCTTGGCAACAAATGGAACCCCCCCCACTAAGAACCACCCCAAACACTGAAAATTTCAAGGCCCTACTTTTCAAACACCTGTCCACTAAACGGAAATGCCCCTGTCTCCTTCCTACGTAATCTGGGACCACTTCTAGTATGAGTCTCCTCTTTCTGATACGTTTACCCTATCTTCCTCCTATAGACTTATTCCTTCAATTATATCTATCTCTCCCTGCAATTCTCCTTCAGTTTTATCCCTCTACTTAACTACTTCTACTACTTCTACCCCTAGAGCTAGATTTGCTCACCAAAACTGGTAAATACCACCTAATCATTCTACTCCCATCCTTCTACTCCTACAGCTATACTTGCTCAACAAAACTTGTAAATAACTACACAATCCTTATACTCCCATAACTATACCTGCTCAACAAAACATGTAAATATTGTAATATTGAGCACAAATTTCTATCTCAAATACTTTCACTCAAAATGCTACCACTATTTCTCCTTCCTTTCAACCTTAACTATCTTTTAGGAATCTCTAGGAAATACTGCTATACTATGCAAATGTAGTAACCATAACTTAAGTATGAATTGTACTCTCATACTGTCCTGTATTCCTTGAAATCATATTCTGCAAAATATTTAATGCTTTCTAAATTCTTGATTGTGTTGAAATCCTGTATGTAATATTTTTTATGCATTTTCGGAGCTTTTCTCCCCGGGCCTCCACTGAAAATGGGCCATGTTGACCCAGTGGACTTCCCCGGTAATCAAACTGGAATAAATAAATAAATAAATAAATAAATAACTCATATGTATAAAAGAATAAAAAGACTGATAATGATTCTTACAACCGTCTGCACCACCAGATTTTCTAAAGAGCAGCTTTCCTTTTTTTCTTCCCCTCACATAGTATTCCCACTGCTCAGTGTTCCACACCTGCACACATCTCCCAGTGACTCACATGTTTCTCACCATCCTGGCTTCCTCACACCAACCAGATTACATTTTTCTTACTTTTCTGACATTTTGTTTTACTCTTCAGCTTTTTCCTGCATAATTTCAATGCACCCTACCAGGCCAGGACTGCACTGTAGTAACTGTGCGGGAAATAACTGACCTAAGATCTCGGGCTGTAGGTCACAGAAGCCAAAAGTTCAGCAGTTAAAAACACTTTTTTAAATGAACACACCTCAGATGACTTGTTGTGAGCAAATGAATGAAAACAAAATCATAAGAATGCAAGTCATTATAATTGTACCCCGCGCCTCTTTACTGCCCTTAATGTTCACCTCATAGTGCTGTTCTGTCTCTGTGAATGCAAGTCATTATAATTGTACCCCGCGCCTCTTTACTGCCCTTAATGTTCACCTCATAGTGCTGTTCTGTCTCTGTGAATGCAAGTCATTATAATTGTACCCCCGCCTCTTTACTGCCCTTAATGTTCACCTCATAGTGCTGTTCTGTCTCTGTGAATGCAAGTCATTATAATTGTACCCCGCGCCTCTTTACTGCCCTTAATGTTCACCTCATAGTGCTGTTCTGTCTCTGTGAATGCAAGTCATTATAATTGTACCCCGCGCCTCTTTACTGCCCTTAATGTTCACCTCATAGTGCTGTTCTGTCTCTGTAGAATGATGCATTTGCTGGTGAATCACTGAGGATTAATATCAGTCAACAATGGCAGGCATTAGAGTTTCAGACTTCTTATTGTTTGGGAAATACATACTTAGTACCATGCATAACATTCCATCAGCGTATGCCTTTTCTTCTTTCTTTACTTTACAGCATCCATAATACATTTTATGGTAATTCTGTGACAAGTATAGTCAGTCAATAATGCCAACATAATTCTGTTTCATTCTTCGTATTACTAAGGAGATGCATGCTGAAAGACCATCTACTGCAGTTGGAAGACATTAATATGTACCTGTCTCTTGCTTACATGCCTGCACACACATACATGCACGCACGTACGCATACACATACAAACACACAGACACACACACACACACACACACACACACACACACACACACACACACACACACACACACACAACAGACACACACACACACGCATGCACGCATGTACGCATACACACACACGCATGCATGCACGTATGCACGCGCACAGACACACACACACACACACACACACACACACACACACACACACACACACACACACACACACACAAAACTTCTTTCTTTCTTTCTTTTTTTTTTAAATTTACACATGCTTAACAGCAAATCTCTGTTTAAACAGCATAAATCACAGTATCTGGTTGTCCTTTTCTGCCTGAGCTGCTGCAGTGTTTTTCAGTGGGCATTACCTGCACATTAACACCCTGCTGGAAAATGATCATTCTCCAGTGAAGTTGAGTATTTATAGGCTGCCCCATTCTCTTTGCAGAAACAATTGAAAAAGTAATATTATTATTAGTTATTTTACATTAGGAAGTTTTGTGGTCTGCACTCTTGTGACAGGAGATGATAGCCTATGCCCTTCTGAGCTGGGAATTGCTGGCTGAAGGTTTCTTCTGTCTGTTATTCTGAAAGTGTCTTAGCTCCAGTTTAAACACTTGGGATCCAAGTCAGTTATTTTACTTTAAGAAGGTCTGTGGTCTACACTGTTGTGGGAGAAAGGGGAAGCCTCCACCCTTCTGAGCCAGGAACTGCAGGTGAATCTTTACTGTCCTTGTTATTCTAAGTGTCTCTGTTCTGGTTTAGGCACTTGGGCTCCGAATCAGTTATTTCACATTGGGATGGTTTGTGACCTGCACGTTTGAGACATTACTCTCTAGACAGATTTTTTAATTACTAGAGCATCTGTTTTGCATATAACTGAACCATGATCATCAAGTTCCTTGTCTTAGTGACCTGTTCAGGGTTTACATCACTTATCCCTGGTAGATTAGCAGTGACAGATATGCAGTTCCCGACTCTTTCTGTGGCCATTCTAGTCGAGATGCATATTCTGAGGCATTGTAGCAACTGGTTCATGTACACTGAACGATAAAGTATGTAAGAGGTGTAGATACACTTTCATTCTGGAGTAAATACTCTCCCATACAACCAAAACTAATCTTATAAAGGTTGTCAGTGACACTTGCACCATGCCTACTGCACATGGTAAAGACCCTACACAGAGGCACCTTCCTAAAACACTAAGACCTCCTGCATGGTACAAGAAAGGGTCCTCAGCCATCATATAAACAGTCTGTTAAAACACCATCCACAGCTACATATCATAACACTGTATCCAGTGTCTGTACTGGTAAACCCTTAAGGCAAACCAGTACACAGCCAAATTTTGTGGTCATTGGTGATTCTATCCTGAGGCATACCAATGTCCACCTCACCAGACTGAGTAAAAGGAGAGAGTTATGGTTACCTTCCTTTCCAGGACTAGCATACATCGAGTCACACAGGCACTCATGTCATTTAACCACAGGTACCAGTATGACTCTGTCATAGTCGGTGTAGGTGTAATTGACCTGAGACATCCCTCCCTTGACTATCTGAAATGATACATGATCAAGCTCACTGACTATGCATCTCAGGCAAGTATGATTGTAAGAAATGTTTACTAAAAATATTTTCTTTAAAAGTATTGTATTGTGAAGCGTATATTTATATACATCTGTACAAAATAATATGTTTTAGGGCATGTGTTTGTATGTATCCAAGAAGTATGAAAAATATATTAATGAAAATAAAAAGAAAAATTTCAGGTTAAGAATGAAGGGATGGGGGGCCAGATTCATTGATTTTAGAGAAAAATGAACTTATGTGGCAATTGAGGCTGGACACTTGCCATTCCCCAGGGATAAATGAACTAAGTTCCATTACGTGCATTTTAAAACTAAGAAGCTTAAGCCGGTAGTAAAAAAGTTTTCTTTTTATTTTCATTAATATGTTTTTCATACTTCTTGGATACATAGAAACACATGCTTTAAAACATATTTTGTACAGATGTATATAAATATACGCTTCACAATACAATACTTTTAAAGAAAATATTTTTAGTAAACATTTTTTAGAAATGCTTTTATTTATTCAGTAGTTAGGTTTATGTATGCAACTAATGTTCCTTGATGTTTACAATATAGTAGAACTGTTTGTTTTATTTGAAGGGAGATGGAGTTTGCTTTCTAAGCAAGAAACGGACAGCCACTCATATTACTGTTTTTAAACATGTGATAGGAAGGAGGGGAATTTAAACCCCAGTGTTTTAAAATGTTTTTATCTGAATAAGTTGTTTTTTGTAAACAATGAAAAGCATTGTTAAAGCTTAATAAAACTGTTTCCTGCATCTGTTTGGAAGGTTGTGTTTTGGGCAATTTGACTTGCACTGCTTTGGTGTTTTTGGAATTTCTTGCAGTGTTTACATTTTTACAAGTTTGTCAAGTATGATCCTAACCCTGAGTAGCATACTATCTTCTCCAAGGATGATGCCACATTAACACCAGAAAATGATTGATTTTAACAAGTGGCTTAGCCTCTGGTGTCAATCCAAGTGGGTACTGGGAGGTCATGGTGACAGACCATGCTGCTTTGCCGGGAGTGGTCTGCACTTATCCTCCTCTAGCCTTTTGGATACTGGCAAAGACCTTGTCCACCCCCATAGGGCCTTTTTTAGGTGATGCCAAACTGATAAATCTACCAACTTAACTGAACTTATGAAGGAATATTTGAAGGTGGTACTGCTCAGTGCTAGAATTTTTAACAATATACTCCACTCACTGCAAGTCTTCCTTTCCCGGGAGTGTGTAGACATCTGTAGAGTAACAGACGCATGGTTTAAAGTCACTGAGAGTACTCCAGCAATATAAGGGTATAATGCCTTTTACACCTTTAGACCAGCTACAGCACAAGATGAAACTAAAGATGGAGGAGTCTCAGTTTATATTAAAACTAAGCTCAGATGCAGACTAGTTAAGGTGCATGACCCACTAGAACTCATACATGTGCAACTCACCATAAACAGGGTGCTGTGCCATATCCTTGCAACCTAGGCCCCCCCCCACATCCCAGGAAACCCATATAACTTATCTCATTGCACTAGAGTCCCTCAATGTTTAACCCAATACAATATTCAAGAGGGATCTCAACTACCCCTCTATAGATTGGGAATCCTTCATCACTGCTAATGCACATGTCCAGTGATTCCTAAATTTTGTTTGTTCCAAATCCTGTAACAGTTGGTCTATTGTCCTATCATGGGTGCAAACATCCTTCACTGTGTACTCACAAACATGGGGGGGGGGGCAATGTTCCTCACCAAATGTAATGTTTTATCTCATCAGATCTGACCATAAGGCAGTATTAAATCCAGGGATCTAGCAAACCAAAAACCTTTAGGAACTATTCCTAGGCTAACCTCTCTCTACTAAGCAACACTTTGGATAAATTCCAAGCACCCCCAAAGTCAGTAAACACCATAGCATATGCTGAGCTGTTTACAAAATCTCTTTACAGCCATATTGATAGCTGTATAGGCCAAGCTGTCTCCACTAGTTATTAAGAATAAGACAAACTCAAAAGACAAACCACCATGGGAGAATAACAGTATCAATCAGTTACACAACAAAAGAAAAATAAATCTTGGTCAAGCATAGGATGGACAAAGCCATACATACTGAAAGCTCCCTGACCTATTTAAACAGGCAGTTAAGGGGGTTAATTTGAAGAAAAAATAGCTTCTCAGGAAAAAGACAATCAGAAAGTTTTCTACTGCTATATGAATAACCTCAGGGGAAATACACAATGCACAGAATTTGTAAATTGCATCACCCACACTGAGCAAGAAGACACGGGAAAGAAAAAGAGATTTAATATGGTGTAATATTTATGCAAAGTAGAAAGTAAAACTAATCAATATAAAAAGAGCAGTACCAAAGATATTTGAAGAGAAATATAGGCAAAGGTATCCAGACATGGAAAATTTTACAATACAAAAAATAAGAAAACAGAGAGAAAATTAGAAAAGATGAATAGTAATGGAGAAGTTACAGAAATAAACCGAGGTTATGGATTACTTGGGAAGTAACGGATTCAGTGTAGAAAGTCTAACTCAGAAAACACCACAGCAGGATAGAGCAATGGACCCCCAAATTAAGGCAAAACCAGTGGATTGGTTAACATCTGATCAGTTGCCAGGTGAAGCTAGTTCAGGGCCTTCCATAAAAAAAACAATACAAACTTTCAACTGGAGTTGGACAGAAAAGGGAGGAACAGGAAAAAACTGTGGCAACTCTGATGCAGCCAATGTTGAGGGGTGATAGTCCGGTGAGTTCCCGTATGAAAGAGCAATGGATGAATGACACAGGATGAAACCAAAGAGAGTGTGGTACAGGAAGATGCTGTGGAACTATTTAAAGAATGCTCAGAGGAAATGAGCAACACAGAATATGCCCTCAGCGTAGAAGAAAATGACCTAAGAGAAGAGTTGCTTGATGTAATAGAGGTGGACAGACGTATTAAGATCAATGAAAGAAATAGACTACAGAAGGTTAATAAAACCCATAAAGTCAGACGTTTGATAAAACAAATGAACACAGTAATTAGTACTATCCATAGAGATTCATGCAATATAACAGAAGTAAATAGGATATATTAATGTGCAAATAAATTAATAACACATAAATTCTTAACACAAAAACAGAGAGCAGCGAGACAAAGGAAGGGGATAAATTGAACACCATCATGGAAGTATTGAAAAAATAAAATGATAAAGCAGTTAAGACAAGAAGTGTCATGGTTAGAAGAGTTTAGAAGAGGGAATAGATCAAGAAAAACACTCAAAAAGATAGACGTGATAAAACTAACGCACAGTATCAGAACAGATTAGGAGTTATCATGCACTATCTCAAATAATAAACTGAAGATATCAGCACAGGCAGAAAAACTTAGAGGATACACACATAAATATAAAGGAAAAGTACAAAACAAGCAATTTATTGATATCCCAAAATGTTTCATAGAGAATTGGGAAACAAGGCAAATGGAGTTGAAACACCACCAAAATAAAGAAAAAATAGATACATTTTGGAGAAGTATCTATGAAGATCCTGTGGAACATGACAAAGATGCTAAATGGATAGAAGTAAAAGAAAGAATAAGAAGTTTAGATGTACAGGATATGCAATGGGATGAAGTAATGGCCAGAGTGATTGAAACAGAGTTAAGAAAAGCTCCTAAATGGGGAATCACAGGCCTATATGCAGTACCTAACTTCTGGTTAAAGCATTAACATCTTTACACAAAGATTTAGCCATGAGTAAGAACTATTTATATGCACACCCCGAACAGACAATGGCCTGGCTAACAACAGGAAAAACAATATTCCTACTTAAGAGTGAACCTGCTAGCCATCCTAAAACTATAGACCAATAACTTGCCTTCTAACAATGTATCAACTAAACACTGGAATTTATGCCAACAGAGTTTATAGTAATTTAGAAGAAAACTCAATCATGGCAATAGAACAAAAACATAATAAAAAAAGTCATATGAAACAAAGGATCATGTGATGTTAAATAAAATCGTAACGGCAAAAAGGGGAAGAATCTAACTATGGCATGGATAGATTACAAAAACATGTGATAGTATCCCACATTCATGGATAAACAGTGCTTAAAATGTATAAGATACACTCTACACTGATTGATTACATTACAGCAACCATGAAACTGTGGCAAACCACTTTACAGTTAAGCCATGATTAAGAACAAATTATTATTCTCGGGATAAAAATTCAAACGAGGATATTCCAGGGTGACTCTCTGTCACCACTGCTATTTTGTCTTACCCTTAACCCATTAAGATGTCTACTTAACAGATTAGATTATGGCTATAATTTGGCTTCCAGAAAACAAGAAAGTGTAAAGACTTCTCATCTTCTGTTTGTAGATGATGTAAAATTGGTCTATATTGAATGTTCGAATATTCAAAATTTCGATTGTCATATGGTCGACACCATATGTTCGAATCTTTGAATGTTTGAACATTGTACTAGAGATCTCTGTACAACATGAAATGGGAAGATTTCCCTTTGCTGCACTGTAGTGCGATCTAGGAGTTGGTATATTTAAAGATCGGAGGGACACAGCCCCCCACTTGGGGGGTGCAGGGGGGTTTGCTCCCCTGCTTAAAACATTCAAGTAAGCATTTTGCATAGTTCATTTGTTTGTTAGATATTCAAACTTTTAAAAGTTTGATCACATGGTGTCTACCGGGTCTATGTTAGATAAACAAAAGTTTATCTTACCAAACGCTGACATTATCGAAAATCCTGGAACTCGAAACTGCAATTGTGGAGTGCAGCGCCCTCCCACCACCCGCTAAATATATATTCCAACTCTGAGATTGCACTACAGTGAGGAAAGGGCAAATATTCCCATCGTCACTGTACTGCAATCTCACAATTCCGATTTCGGGTTCCAGGATTTTCGCTCACGTTAGCGTTCGGTAAGATAAACTTTCGTTTATCTAATATAGACCCTGTCTACCATATGACAGTCAAACTTTCAAAAGATTGATTATCTAATATAGACCCATGTAAAACTGTATTATTCATCAGATGAGGAACTGAAAGTACAACTGCAAGTGGTCAAAAATTTTTCACATGATATAAGAATGTTGTTTGGTCTTGATAAATGTGCAAAAGCAACCTTTAAAGCAGGAAAGCTGTAGCACCAAGAAAACGTCAGTTTGAGACAGGAATCTGATATAAAAGAACATGAGAAAGAGGGAGTGTATAAATATTTGGGAATTGCTGAAGGAGCAACAATAAAACCAGAACAAATCCAAATAAAACTTAGTAAGGAATATTTTATAAGACTTAAATGAATGCTAAAAGCAGCATTGACATTAGAAATAAAGTCCAAGCTATAAATCAATTTGTTCTTCCTGTCCCAGACTTACAGTTTTGGAATGATTGACTAGTCCTAAAAGGTGCTGGATAGTTTGGACAGGAAAACAAGAAGGACTTCATGGTTATCAAATAATTAAAAAAAAAGTCTTTGCATACCAGGATTATATATTCCCCTTTCTGAAGGAGGTATGGGCCTCCTCAAAATTTATTACATGTATAGATCTGCAATCGTGACACTGCATACATACCTGCTGACATCAAAAGACCCAAATGTAGTGAAAGTTTTGAAACATAAGGAGAATAAGTCTAAGATGACTTCCCTGCTTAGTTTAGCAGAAGCATATCAGTGTCAAGCGGGAATGGAAATCAAACCAGAAATAGATAAAAATCAGGAAGCAACTGAAGGTGCGAAAAAACAAAAGAAAGAATATAAGGTGAAGGATCAGATAAGAAGGCAAGAAATGTGGAACATGTATAAATATAGTTGCAAGTATAGAAAACTCTTGGAACAACCTCATGTTGATCAGGACTGAATGCAGGAATGGTTAAGGAGAGGTGAATTTAAACCAAAAGATGAAAGGTTAATATTGGTGGCCCAAGATAGTGGACTATGTGCACATTGGTTTGGAAAGTCCATTGAACATGTAGGGAGAAGCAGACAAATGTAGGTTTTGTAAAACAGAATTGGAAACAGTTGCACATCTTATTGCTGGTTGTGATATACTGATGGGAGAAGGACTGTATACTGAAAGGCATAATAATGTGGCAAGGGTTTACCTATAAAGACAGAATGCCGTGCACAAAACATAAATGGATGGGATAGTCAAACATACATGCGAATGCTGTAGTGCATTCTCATAAGTGTATCGACTATCTGCACGGATATTGTGGTACAGTGGGGATTGGAAATTCATCCATATCCCCACTGCAGTGCAATCTCAGAATTATAATATATTAGTGGGGGGGGGTGCAGGAGGGTTTACCCTCCCTACAAAATCGTGATTTGCCATGTAGGAGTCTGATTTACATCAGCTCCTATACGGCTATCACATGATGGTTTCGGCCACAATGTCGACTCAAATGTGTTGATTATTTGGGTCAACATTGTGACAGGTTGGAATGTGTGTTTTTGGGTTTACTATTCGTTGTTTCGAATGGCAAATGTTTTGCCGTTCGAACAAACAATAGTTAACCTGTGGCAAGACTATTGCATTGAAGATTGTGCAAACATTATAATATCAAAGTAGCTGAAAAATACTGGAAACGTGAGTCACAAAACATCATCGAAAATGATGACGTTTATATCATATGGGATCACCCATTACCAACAGTTCAAAAAATAAATTTGAGAAAACCAGATATAGTAGTCATTGAAAAGAAGACAAAAGTAGCATTGATCATTGAAATTGCTACACCCAGTAATTACAGTGTCCTGCATACAGAGAGACACAAAGTCATAAAATCCTAGGATTTGCAGGCAAAAATGAGGTCAGTGTGGAAGATGGATATCCAGACAGTTCCAACAGTACTAGGAGCAACGGGTCTTATAAAACAGAATTTACCATCATATGTAGATATATTACCAATATATGTAACTCCATACAAATTACAGAAGGTGTTATTACTGGGCACATTGCGGGTCTGTGAAGAGCACTTCTGGCTGACATCAAAGATTGAAACAATATTAATTTAATGAACTTGAATCAAACTTTGACTTAGGAATGGGGTCCATTCCTGTCATGATCTTCGAAACCTAAAAGATATGGAGAAATTAAAAAATGCCAGAAGAGGGTGGAAATGGAGAGATGATAAATCAGGAAGCAAGGGAGATTAATATTGCTGGAACTGAATTCATCCTCAAGTCTTGGTGAGTACCTTCATGAGGTGGACCCTGTTTTCCACAAAATCTCGCCAAGACGACACTGATATACAGACTGTATTTTATATAACATATATCACAAACAGAAGTAGGTTAAAACAATAAAAAATAGCTGGGTGCACCAGAACCAGGATAAAAAAAAGTGTCCAATCTTGGTAGGTACACTGTTACCAGGACTGGAAGAAATGACAGTATAGAATCTTCAAGACATGGAACTACAATGAGGCAGGCTTTACTCCCGGGGAGGATGGCCCCTGTGCTGTAGAAGGAAGTAGTTGCCCACAAAGCTCACAAAAATTGATAGGCCAAAAAAGACACAAAAATATGATAGAGTAGACTATTTAGGATAAGAACAAAATTATGTATTGTTAATATTATGCAAGAAGCTCAAAATGTCCAGTCACAAGATATAGAAAAAGATTAAGAGCAAACTTAGAGGAAAGAAAAATACCTGCACAAGAAAAACTGTCAAAAGCTTCAAATGCAAATGTGTGTTCATTAATACAATAGATTTATGAAAAAAATTATATAGACCAAGAAACCTTGGGCCATTTGGAAAAAGAAGTGACTACGGAAGTGTTAAAATATAAAGAAGAAAGTCTAGAGATTTTTGCTAGGTAAAAAAAAAAGATATATGGACATGGGAAAGAAAGAGAGATTTGATATGGTGCAATATTTATGCAAAGGAGAAAGCCAAATTAATCAGTTAAAAAAAAGAAGCCTCGAAGATATTCAAAGAGAAATACAGGCAAAGGGATCCAGATATGGAAAATTTCACAATGCAAAAAATAAGATCACACAGAGGGAACACAGAACAAAATATTATTAAAGTAGAAGTTAAAAAGGCAGAAGCTTAAGTTGTGGAATACCTGCAAAGTGAAGAATTTAGTGTAGCAAGTATAACACAGATTATATCACAAGTACCCTAAGTAAGAAAAAACAGGAGGAGCAAGAGACATCTGAAGAAGAAATATAGACACAGGAACAAAAATATATTTAATATTGTGCAATATGTATGCAGAGGAGAAAGCAAAACTAATCAATACAAAATGAGCCGCACCAAAGATATTTGAAGAGAAATACAGGCAAAGGCATCTTGATATGGAACATTTTACAACACAAAAATTAAGAAAACAAAGAGGAAAAGTAAAAAAGAGGATTAAACAAATAGAAACTGAGGTTATAGATTACCTGCAAAGTGAAGGGTTCTAGCCTATCCCTCTCCCAATCCTCTCGCTGCATTTGAGCTTGATGGTGTACTTCAGCTGCAATTGGTTTTCTGGTTACTGTTTTTACTGGACATTTTACTGTGACAGGCTGCTATAGTACCTAGCTGCCAGCAAACAAGCAATCTCAGTGTCCAAAGGTGACAGAACCTACCTCGACTGTACCAAAATCACATCCAGCTTGAGTCCACAACCCAGACAACAGTCTAAAGCAAAAATGCCTGTATTTAAATGTCTGTTTCTGTTTGCTTTTACTAGCAGAATCTTGCATAATGGACTTGGCAGTGCAGATGTTTTACTAGTAGAATCTTGCATAATGGATTTGGCAGTGCAGATGTTTTACTAGTAGAATCTTGCATAATGGATTTGGCAGTGCAGATGTTTTACTAGTAGAATCTTGCATAATGGATTTGGCAGTGCAGATGTTTTACTAGCAGAATCTTGCATAATGGACTTGGCAGTGCAGATGCCTGTGGAATCATCTGCATATTGGATGACAGTGCCGTGAGTAAGAGTGGAATGGAAGTTGTTAATAAATATGTTAAACAGGAAGGGGCCCAAAATAGATCCTTGGGGTACACCTGTAGTAGTGTTTACGAATGGTGAGAGGGAGTGTTGCCCTTTGGTGGATTGTTGCCTATTGGAGAGATAGTTTAAGAACCAATTTAAGGTTGGGGGTGAGATACCTAAGTTAGAGAGTTTGGATAGAAGAAAGGGATGGGATACCATGTTGAAGGCCTTTGAAAGGTCAAGGAAGAGTGAGGAGACAAAGTAACCAGCATCACGATCCCTATTTTCAGTGTCCATAAAGGAAATGAGAGCTGTGTTAGTACTGTGACCTGTCCTGAAACTGTGCTGCAACTTCTTGCCCAAAATGCCTTTACATCAACTGAAACTTGGCTGTCCTTAAACCCCAATAAAACTAAACAGCTAATATTCACCCCCCCAAAAAATGGGTCTATATTAGGTTGCTGAAATGGCA
Organism: Protopterus annectens; assembly: GCF_019279795.1. Taxonomy (NCBI): domain Eukaryota; kingdom Metazoa; phylum Chordata; order Ceratodontiformes; family Protopteridae; genus Protopterus; species Protopterus annectens. The sequence continues at coordinate 1,813,244,585 of NC_056729.1, read as the reverse complement.
TAACAACGAATGCCATTTTGGTGACACATAAAACATGAAATACAAATATAGCGAAAGCCCAGGTCAGCGATTTTTTTCTTAGGAAAAAAATAATTTGGCCATCGCCGTGGCATTGCTCTTTATCCCATTGTAGTGCAGTCTCAGAGTTGGTATATTTAGTTAGGGGGTTTGGGGGCACAACCCCCCACATTGAAGGGTAGGGGGGAAAAGCTCCCCACTATGAAATGTTTTAAATGGTGTGTCGTGTCTTGTTGGTCTGACCTGGGCTTTCGCTGTATTTGTATTTTGCGGTTTATGTGCCGCTGAAACGGCATTTATTGTTATGGCAGTTCACCAAGATAATATAGACCCAAAAACACCCTATTAATAAGAATGAACTCTCTGTCCACTCCCAAAACAACACTATCTTTGAAACTGTTTCAAGTACTAAGCTCTTACCCCAAGGATCCATATTGTGCTTCCTCCTGTTGAGCATATTTATTAACAACTTCCATGCCACTCTTACTCAAGGCATTGTCATCCAATATGCAGATGATTCTATAATCATCTGCACTGTCAAATCCATACCAGAGCTGCAACTTCTTGCCCAAAATGCCTTTACATCAACCAAAACTTGGCTGTCCAATAACCACCTTGCTCTAAACCCCAGTAAAACTAAACTTCTAATATTCATCCCCCCAAAAACGTGTCTATATTATGTTGCTAAAATGTCATAAAAAATAATGCTGTTTCAGCGACACATAAACTGTGAAATACGAATACAGCAAAAGTCCAGGTCAGCGATTTTTTTCCCCAACATAATATAGACCCAGAAAACATCCCTATCAATAAGAATGAACCCCCCCTGTCCACTCCCAAAACAACACTATCATTGAAGTTGTCACAAGTACTAAGCTGTTAGGTGTAATCATAGATGACAACCTAACATTCAATCTACATATCCACAGCAACATAAAAAAAAAAAAAAAAAACACCAAAAACTGGGTATTCTCTACAGACACAAAACCTTCCTTAAGCTCACTTCAAAAAAGACCCTAGCCCCATCCTTCCTGCTACCTTCTCTCTTATATGGTGCCCCCATCCTTACCAACATCCAGTCCTCCCTGAAAACCAAACTAAACTAATGCTACAATAAGGTTGCTAAATTTGTAACAAATGTAAAATTTTCATCCCACCACCGTCCATCCCTATGTCAATTAAAGTGGCTCAAACATCCACACTATCTCACTTATCTACAACTAAATACCATGCATAAACGTATATATAAACCATCAGCCTTGTTCTTCTCTTTCTTCCCTGCTGACCATGTATCACCCAAACAGACCTCTTAGATCAGAAAACAAACTGCTGCTGAAAGTAGACAACCCAAATCACTCAGCTGATCAGATGTTGTACTCTTTCACTGTCTCATAACTATGGAACTCCCTCCCACCTTCAATCAGAACCACCAGCAATCCTGCTCTTTTTAAGAATTACCTCAGACAACACCTCTCCTGTCACTGTCTTTGTACATGTGCCGCTACAACATTATCCAAAATATGACTCCTTCCACTACCATCCCTACCTTATTCCATCTAATACTTGCACTCACTTCCATCTCTCACCATAAATGACTTCATATGCACTTCTTTATCTTCATAAAATTCCACTGCTTATACCTACAAACCTCCATCGTTAAGAATTACACAACTGATACTCAATTCATGTAATTTTTATCTGTATTAATGAATTGTACAATGCAAATATGTACAGTGTGTGTAAATAACCTGTACTTTGTGTTCATACTGTTTCAAGAATTGTGACTGAATACACATTGTACTGTGTGTTATTTCATGTATGTACTATTTAATTCATATAACCTAATTCACAAGGTAAATATGTCCTGTAAATCTGCACCTGTGCTAATACTATTCCAAGCATTGTGACTGTATATAATCTCTACTGTATGTACTGCTTAATTTATGTGGAGCTTTTCTCCCCAGTCCTCTACTGAAAATGGACTCACCTAGGCTCAATGGACTTTTCCGGTAAACAAATGCAGTAAATAAATAAAAAAAGTTGGTGTAGAAACTCTAACTCTGATAACACCACAGCAAGATAGAGCAATGCACACCCAAATTAAGGAGAAACCAGTGGAGCTGGAAACATCTGATCACTTGCCATATGAAGATACTTTGGAGCCTTCCATAAGAAACAAGAACAAAAGTTTAGTTGGAGTTGCACAGTAAATGAAGGAACAGGAAACCGTGACAACTCTGATGCAGTCAATGTTGTAGAGTGATAGGCCAGTAAGTTCTCCTTAGGAAAGAGCAATGGATGATACAAGATGACATTGAAGAGAATGAGTCACAGGAAGATGCTCTGGAACTTTCTGTAGAATGCCCACAGGAAATGGAGAACAAAGAATGTGCCCTCAGTTTAGAAGAAAATCATCTAAGAAAAGAGTTGCTTGATTTAATAGAGATGGACAGACATATTAAGATCAATGAAAGAAATAGACTACAGAAAGTGAATAAAACCCAAATGCTAGAAGTTATATATATGGAAAGTCATGCGATATAACAGAAGTAAAGAGGATATATTATTGTGCAGCTAAATTAATAACAGATAAAGTCTTACCACAAAAACACAAGGCAGTAAGGTTAAGGAAGGGGAGAAATCAAATACTATCATGGAAGTACTGAACAGAGAAAACAGTAAAGCAATTAAAACAAGAAGTATCACTGTTAGAAGAGTATAGAAGAAAGAACAGATCAAGAAAAATACTCAGAAAGCTAGACCCGATAAATGCAATGCACGGTATCAGAACAGATCAAGATCTATCATGCACTATTGCAAATAATAAACTAGAAATATCAACACAGACAAAAAACTTAGAAGATGTGCAGATTTCTTTTTTAAATATTGTATTTTAAAAAATTTAACATTCGATTTTTTTCAAAATATCTGTTCATTATATTAATGTTTTCAATAAAGCTATTTAAAAAAAAGATGTGCAGATAAATATAAAGGAAAAATACAAAATAAGCAATTTATTGATGACCCAAAAAGTTTAATAGCGAATTAGGAAACAAGGCAAAAGGAATTAAAATGCCATCAAAAAAGAAGACATATATACATTTTGGAGAAATATCTATGAAGATCCTGTGGAACATAACAAAGATGCTAAATAATTAGAAAAAGTAAAAGAAAGAATAAGAAGCTTAAATGTACAGGATATGAAATGTGATAAAGTAACAGCCAGAAAGATTGAAACAAAGTTAAGAAAAGCCTCTAACTGGAAAACCCTAGGCCCAGATGCAGTACCTAACTTATGGTTAAAAGTATTAACATTTTTACATAAAAATTTAGCCATGAGTAAGAACTATTTATATGTGTACCCTGAACAGACACCAACCTGATTAACAACAGGAAAACAATACTCCTACTTAAGAGCAAACCTGCACGCTATCCTAAAAACTATAGACCAATATCTTGCCTTCCAACAACTTATAAACTGTACATTGTAACTGATGCTGACAAAGTTTATAGTCATGGCAATAGAACAAAAGGGTAACCAAAGAAAGTCATATGGAGCAAAGGATCATTTGTTGTTAAATAAAGTCATAATGAAAAACTATACAAAGAGGCAGAATCTAATATGGCATGGATAGACTACAAAAAAGCATTTGACAGTATCCCCACAGTCAGGGATAAAAAGAGTGCCTTAAAATGTATAAGATGCACTGTACACTGATTGATTACATTACAGTGACCATAAAACAGTGGCAAACCACATTGCAGTTAAGTCATGATAAAGGACAAATTATTATTTCAGGGATAAAAATAATTCAAAGGGGGATATTCAAGGGTGACTCTTTTTCACCCCTGCTGCTTTGTCTTGCCCTTAACCCATTAAGCTGTCTACTTAACAGATTAGATCATGGCTACAATTTGACTCCAAAAAAACAACAAAGTGTAAAGATTTCTCATCTTCTTTTTGTGTATGATTTAAAACTGTAGAGTTCATCAGATGAGGAACTGAAAACACAACTGTGGTCAAAACTTTTTCAGATTATATAAGAATGACATTTGTTTTTGATAAATGTGCAAAAGCAACTTTTAAAGCAGGAAAGCTGTAGCACCAAGAAAATCTCAGCCTGCGGCAGAAATATGATATAAGAGAACTTAAGCAAGAGGGAATGCATACATATCTGGGGATTGATGAAGGATCAGCAATAAAACATGAACAAAAGTGAATAAAACTCAGTAAGGAATATTTTAGCAGACTAAAATGAATACTAAAAACAGCTCAGATATCTAGGAACAAGGTTCAAACTATAAACCGACTGGCTCTTCCTGTCCTCATTTATAGTTTTGGAGTGACAGACTGACCCCAAATGGTGTTGGATCAGTTGGACAGGAAAACAAGAAAGATGCTTCATGCTTATCAAATGATTTATAAAAATCAATGTATATCAAGACATTCTGAAGGAGGGATGGGCCTCCTCGAAATGTAATACATGTATAGATCTGCAGTCATAGGACTGCATACATAACCTCTGACCTCACAAGACCCAAACATAGTCAAAGGTTTAAAACATGAGGGGAATAAGTCTAAGATGACTTCCTTACTTAGTTTAGCAGAAGCATATTGGTATCAAGTTTGAACAGAAGTCAAACCAGAGATAGATAAAAATCTGGCAGCAACTGAATGTGCTAAAAAGAACAAAACAAAAGAAAGAACATAAGGTGAAGCACCAGATTAGAAGGCAAAAAATGTGGAAAATGCATAAATATAGTTGCAAGTATATAAAACTCTTGTAACAACCTCATGTTGATCAGGCTGACATGCAGGAATGGTTAAGGAGAGGTGAATTTAAACCAAAAAATAAAGGTTAATATTGGTCGCCCAAGACAGTGGACTACATACAAGTTAGTTTACAAAGTCCATTGAACATATGGGAAAAACAGATTTTGTAAAACAGAATTGGAAACGGTCACAAATCTTGTCACTGTTTGTATTGTACTGATGGCAGAAGGACTGTACACTGAAAGGTGAACTAATCTGGCAAGACTGTCGCATTGGGGATTGTACAAACATTATAATACTGAAGTAGCTGAAAAACACTGGAAACATGAGCCACAAAGCATTATAGAAATGATCAAGTTTATATCACATGGGATCACCCATTACCAACAGGTCAAAAGACAGATGTGAGAAAACCAGATATAGTAGTCCATAAAAAGAAAACAAAAGTTGCATTGATCATTGAAACTGCTGCACCCAGTGACTACAGTGTCTTATGTACAGAGACACAAAGTCATAAAATACCAACATTTACAGGCAGAAATGAGGGCACTGTGGAAGAAAGATACCCAGACAGTTCCAATAGTAGTAAGAGCAACGGGTCTTATAACTTAGATACGTTACCGATATATGTAACTCCATATGAATTGTAGACGGAGTAATTACTGGGCACATTGTGGGCAATGTGGAAGAAGGAGACCCAGACAGTTCCAATAGTAGTAGGAGCAACAGGTCTTATAACATAGCTATGTTACCGATATATGTAATTCCATACGAATTGTAGACGGAGTCATTATTGGGCACATTGTGGGCAATGTGGAAGAAGGAGACCCATACAGTTTTAATAGTAGTAGAAGCAACGGGTCTTATAAAAAAAATTACAATCGTATTTAGATATGTTACCGATACAACGTAACTCCATATGAATTGCAGAAGGGTCAATACTGGGCACATTGTGGGTGTTGCAAAGAGCCCTTCTGGTTAACATCAAAGACTGAAACAATACTAATTTCATGACTTTTAATTATACTTTGACTTAGGAATGGAGTCCATTCCCATCATTGTATTAGAAACCCAGGAACCAGAAGTCATTGCTATTCTTTTGGCTGACAGCTTCAACTCACATTTTTCCCCCAACTCCCCCCAGATAGCCCAAAGGAAATACCACATGCCACAATCCCCCCAACCATTATGAGGGAATAGGTCATCGATGCACTTTCCAAATCCAAAAACTCTGTGTTGATGGGCCCCCAATAACATCCTTGGATGTTTAATAAATAGTATGAAACACGACCTCTCTGGTCAACTTGAATCACTTTTCCACTGGAGCCTTCAGTCAGGTTTTGTGCCCAAGGAATGGAAGATGGCTACATTTATTCCCCTGTATAAAAGAGGTTCAACCACTGATCAGGATAACTACAGGCCCATAAGTCTTACCAGTCTCATATGCAAGGCCATGGAAAGAATTGTCATGGAAATGATAAATGACGACATAGGTAACCTGCAAACACTGGACCCATCACAGTTCAGCTTTGTTAAAGGCAGATCATGCCTATTAAATCTGGTGGACTTCAAGAGGGTCACCAAAGCATTGGATAAAGGTAAGACTGTGCACACAGCTTACCTCAACCTGGCCAAGGCTTTTGATACACTCAGGCATTATAGACAAACTCACTAATTTAGGAATAAACCCTTATATCTCTCACTGGATAGCCAACTGGCTCACAGATAGGACCCAGGAGGTCACAATAGATGAAGCCACCTCTACCAAGAGGCCAGTCACTAGCAGAAGTCCCCAGGGCTCAGCACTAGTCCTTTTGGCATCTATTTATCTGAAATGGAAGCAAATGTTGAAGGTTTATAACTGAGTAAGTTTGCAGATGATTTTAAGCTGAGGGTTATCATCGACTCCCCTGCAGACACTTGGATTCTTCAAGAAGGTCTATCTCAGACTAACAAATGATGTCAAAGCCATGGTCTTACGCTCAATGCTAAGAAATGCATAATTGTACCTTTTGGGAATTCAACTATCCCAGCTAATTATCATGTTGATAATATGCCCATAAGAGTCAACCCAGTGGTTAGGCATCTGGGTACGCACATAGACAGTAGCCTTACCTTTGGCCACCATGTAGCCACAGTGAACAGGAAGTCCTTTTATGTTGCGCATCTTATAAGTAAAGGCATGGCATCTTGATCCAAAGAGGTCATTATCCCACTGTACTCCACCCTCATCAGACCAGTCATAGAGTACAGTGGCATATGCAACAGCTGCAGCAAACTCAAAGATGCCTGACAAAAAGAATACAAGGCATAACAAGCCTGCCTTATGGAGAATACGTTAAAGCCCTTTACATCTACTCATTCTCCTATTGATTGCTGAGGATTGTTCTATACCTGGCTTATATGGCATCCCCAAACTCCTCACTTATGAATCTCCTACATATTTGTTAGTCATACAGTACCAGGAATACAAGGTCTAGGGACCTGAATTTTGTCTGTGACTTAAGCAGAACATGCTAGAGAGACAGATATGTGTCCCAGAGACTGCCCCTCCTATGGGACAGGCTTCCTATCCATGTAAAGCTGAGTTTGTCTATTACCCAGTTTAAGTGCAACCTAGACCAATGGATGGGGAATAGGAAATTTACACTGGGCCTGACAGCCATGTATCTTATGGACAGGAGTAGCTTTTAACTGCCTAATCCTCAATGTCCTATTTGGATATAAGACATCATTATCCTTTGGGTAAACTTGGCTAGGCTTAGAAAGGCTCCCCACTGGGTCATTAGCCTAGTAACAATGTATGAGTCTATGATTTTTTTCCACAGACAGGCTGTCTAGCAGTAAGTCGCTACAGGGATATTTCTCCTTCTTAATAAACTTCGTGTTAACTGCTATAATAACTTTAGTGTTTCTCTCACTCCACTAGCTGTTGAAATAGTTTAGAACAATATCGATACTTTGTTTTCAGTGTTATTTGTGTGATCGTTTAAGACTGAAAATTTGGAAGCCAAACTGGGGCATGTAAGAACTGTGTACACTGTTTTTTTAGAGTTAAACTAAAGACAATCAAGCTTTATCATAAGGATATAATTTAAAACAATAACCTAGAGTATATGTGATTATAATAGTAAGGAAGGTGAATTCAGTAGTGTGTGTGTGTGTGTGTGCGTGTGTGCGTGTCTGTGTGTGTGTGTGTGTGTGTGTGTGTGTGTGTGTGTGTGTGTGTGTGTGTGTGTGTGTGTGTGTGTGTGTGTGTGCTTGTGCATGTGTGTATGTGTGTGTATGTGTATGTGTGTGTGTGTGTGTGTGTGTGTGTGTGTGTGTGTGTGTGTGTGTGTGTGTGTGTGTGTGTGTGTGTGCATGTGTGTGCTTGTGCATGTGTATGTGTATTTGTGTGTGTGTGTGGTGTGTGTGTGTGTTTGTGTGTGTGTTTATGTGTGTGTGTGTGTGTGTGTGTGTGTGTGTGTGGGGGGGGGGGTGGTCATGGTGCTGGGTTGGCACAGGGTCCATAATATCTAATGTGCCAGTAACTTGTTTTTTTTTTAATCATGTCTAAATCTTAATTTTCAGCAGATTATCTTGCAGTCTAACAAAATTAGAAATAATGACAATCATATAGGATCATTTAGGGATATTATTGGTCAAGAAAAGAAACATGTTTTCAGTATCTGTGCAGAGATTTCCTTTAACTGATTTACTAAAAGTTACTCAGTATGCAGATGAAGACTGACTGATAATATTCAAACTCAGAAGAAGACAAAGCCTGATAACTGCACAAGTCAGAGGACTCTTTTACATTACAAACCACTCTCAGACCTCAAGGAGTGTTCCTGTATGTGCCGAGGTGTTAATTTACTGCTTGGTTTATTGCTTCCACTGCCTGCCCAAAGCTGTCTGACACCTTGGGGCTAACAAGTTACTCGTTTACTGATGAATTACAAAATAGTGACTTTCTCACACATACCTTCCTGCAAGTACATTCAAATATTCTCCTGAACAAGTCCTTACAAAGCCAGTTTCAGAAGTACATCTTAGAATGACAAATAACAAATTAAACAAACTTTATAAGAAGACCCAAAGGTTACTACAACCTTGGTTTCCATTATTACAGAATATGCAACGCAAACCAAAGATATTTTAGCTAATTCCACCAGAAAAATACCACGCCATAGGGCTTCATAGGTTCATAGGTGTTTAGAAGGCTAAGAACCACATGAGCCTTTTTAAGCCTAGCCATGCATCCCTAATCTGTGACAAGTTCTGATTCCCTTGATAAGTGTAAGCATGGGCCTGGGAGATGAACCATTTACAGGATAGCTGTGTCCATTAGAGACATAGGTGCCAAACCAGGGTTGAATGTCTGGTTTCCCATCCAATTGTCCAAGTTACACTTCAGTTGGGTAAGGGAGGAACTCTGCTTCACATGGGTGGGGAGCCTGTTCCATAGACGGGGTGGTCCCTGGGATACATACCTATCACTCCAGCAGGACCTATTTATATCACAGGCAAGGTTTAAGTCTTTAGAATGGGTAATTCTTGTTCATAGATTCATAGGTTCATACTAGGCTATCTCCCCAATGGCATTTATAAGCCTAGCCCATAGTTATGTGGCTTTCGCCACCCCTTTAGTTTGAATAAAACTATGCCTATATAGGTTCATAGGTTCAGTGCTGTTTGTTTTGTGGATATGCAGGAAGTTCATCATAGTGGCGTCTGTAAATGCTCTGTATGCCAAGCATAGATCTCCCCTCAAAAGCCTGTAGGAGACAGAATACAGGGACACAGCCTTGAGGTGGTCTGCACAGGACATATTACTTATGCTCTGTATTCTTTTACTGAGGAACCTCAGTGAACATTCCAGTTGTTGGATATGCTCTGTAAGGTACATACCAAAGGGGGCATTGTACTCAGTGATAGGTCTGATGAATGCTGAATACAGTGGAACAATGACTTCCTTAGACTTAGATTTGATACCTTTGTTTATAACTTGTACAACACAGAATGATTTCCTCACCAGTACTGGGTCAACTGTAAGGAGTGTGTTGTCAATATGATAGTTACCAGGGATGGATGACTTCCCAAACGATACTGTTATGCATTTCTTGACATTTAGTTTGAGTCCATGGGTCTGACACCAGTTGTTTGTTTGTGTCAGCCCCTCCTGGAGAACATTTGTGTCAGTGTGAGATTCAATGACAGCATCTAATTTGCAATATTCTGCAAATGTAATCAGTCAGAGACCACTGACACTGGCCTTGACTTCTAAGAAGTAAATGCCAAAAAAAGAGCGGTTCAAAGACTGATCCCTGAGGGACTCCACTTGTGACTGTCCTCTTTGTGGAAGTGGTCTCCACAATTCTAACTTCCTGGGCCCTGTCTGTGAGCCAGTTGGTTATCCACCGGGTGACATACAGGTTTGTACCTAACCTTTTGAGTTTGTCAACAATGCCTGAGTGGGGTATTGTGCCAAATGCCTTGGTCAGGTCAAAGTAGGCAGTGTGAATGATTTTGCCCTCATCCATTGCTTTGGTCAGTTGACCTTTTCAAAGAAGTCTACCAGACTGAGCAGACATGATCTGCCCTTGACAAAACCAATCTGGGTTGGGTCCAATGTCTGGAGGTTTACTATATCTCTATTGATCACCTCCATGATAATGCGCTCTATGGCTTTACATATAAGATTAGTGAGACTTATGGGTCTGTAGATGGCCCACCTTTGTGCAGATTTATGAGTGTTGCCTTTCTCCATTCATGTGCTTTGTTAAGGGCAGATCATGCCTCCTAAACCTGGTGGACTTCTTTGAGACAGTTACCAAAGCTATAGACGAGGGAAAGGTGGTCCACACAGCCTACCTAGACCTTGCAAAGGCCTTCGACACCATTCCCCATTGTGGTATTATAGACAAGCTCACCAGCCTGAACATAAACCCCTATATCACAAGATGGTTTGCCAATTGGCTCATGGACAGAACCCACATGGTAAGAGTTGCGGGAGCTTGGTCTGACTCTAAACCGGTTACAAGTGGCGTTCCCCAAGGTTCAGTCCTAGGACCCCTCCTGTTTGGCATATACTTCTCAGAAGTACAGACAAGCACAGGAGGACTATGGCTGACCAAGTTCGCAGACAACTGCAAACTAGGGGCTATAATTGACTCACCGGCTGACACAGACATCCTCCAAAAGGGTCTCACTGAGACGGATACCTGGTGTCAAAATCATGGCCTCAAGCTAAATGCCAAAAAGTGCATAGTTATTCCCTTTGGAAATAACAAAGTACCCACAAACTACCACATAGGTGGTAGCCCCCTAAATACGGAAAATGTAATAAGGGATCTGGGGACCCAAGTAGATAGTAATCTCTCCTTTGATAATGACATTGCCAAAGTGGTTAGAAAATCCTTCTACGTGGCCCACCTAATCACAAAAGGGTTCGCATCCAGATCAAAAGAGGTAATTGGGCCCCTCTACTTATCACTCATCAGACCCATCATAGAGTACAAAGACCTATATGGGATGCACCTTACAAGACACCTGCAACAGCTGGAAAGACCACAGAAGTACCTCACCAAGAGGATCACTGGCCTCAAACAGATGCCCTATGCAGCTCGACTGAAGAAACTCCAGCTGTACTCGGCTGCATACTGCCTGCTCAGAGGTGATCTCTGCCTGACATACAAGACCATGTCCAACCCAAAATTGATGGACATGCTCCACCTAAAGAAAACCTTATCCCCTCGAGCCACACGCTCTAGGGATCTAAACCTCACCACAACAATAAATAGGATGTGCTGGAGGGATAGATTCCTGTCCCAGAGACTTCCCATGCTTTGGAACAAGATTCCAGTCTACATTAGGCAGAGCTCCTCGCTAGCACTCTTCAATAGAAACCTTGATGAGTGGATGGGAAACAGAAAGTTTACCCCGGGGATCACTTCAGTGACTCTGCTAGACAGAGGCACAGAGAACTAATCTAAGGGGGCAGCAAAAGCCAACCCATTCTGGCTAGGCTTATAAATGCCTTCAGGCAGACAGCCTAGTACCTACCTATGAACCTATGAGAGACAAAGCCTTTTTGGTGGCTACAGTTAAATAGTAATTCCAGAAGCCCTGATATTGTTTCATGGTATTTAGAAGGCATCCTGAGATATTGTCTGGACCCACTGATGCAGTGTTGTTGGCCTTAGAGAGAGCATTAAGGACCTGTTACCTAGTGATAGTAGGGGGAGTTATCTTCTTTTCCCAGATAGGGGTCACCACAGCAGAACTCCAGTCCACTAATGACTGACAGTAGATTTTTACAGTGCCGTGGTGCCAGCTCGACACCCAACCTTTAATGAAGGCACGCCCATTTACACATGTCTTTTGAACACCACTCAACCATGGGGAGGACATGCAGACTCCACACAGAAGGCACTCCAGCCGAGAATTGAACAGGAGAACCTCTTGCTGTGAGACGACAATATTACCGCTGCACCACATTACATTTTATGATATTTCCTGAGGCAAGGTTGAGGGGGGGGGGAGGAGTAAAGTTGGAGCTGAATGTATCAGCCAGGATGTTTGCTATTATCTTCTGGCTCAGTATAGGTGGCTCTATTTACAATGAGCTCTACACACAATTGTGTATTGCCTTTGAGGTTGCGAACATAACTAAATAATGCTTTGTAATTGTCCTTGGCCTGGGAAGCCAAACATCTCAAATTTGGCTTTGGTAAAATGGATCTGTCCTCTGAGTTGTTTATTTAGTTTGATAAGAATGCTTTTATCCTGCTGACCACAAGCAATAGCCCATAAAAGTTAAATAAATATTTTTCACAATGAGCCAAAGAGCATTGTCTGATTAAGATACCTGCTCAGAGTCACACATTAGGCAACGGAAGCCTGAGAGAATGAAATGATGAACCACATGAAGCAACGCATTAACAGCATAAACCCTCAGCACCAACTGCCAGACTGATAGACAGCTATTTGCTTGCTCAAGGTAGAATAAAACAGCATATTATCTGAGACTGATGTCTATTGTTTTAGGGAATTTTCTCATTCCCCAGTGTTGTGCAAAATAATAGTAGGTATATATTAATGTAGGCTGATGGGACCCTTGTCTGTCTCCCCCCACCACACAAGGGACTACAGCAGAGCTCACCTGCTGCAAAAACACATATTTAAGCTGTCCTATTCCTTTTATGAAACAAGTAGCTTTTGAAATTTCAGGAGTGAACACTTGCAAAGCAAAGGACTCTGCGTAGATTTCTCTTAGTGGAAGCAAGGATCTTATCCATACCTCTTAACCTCTTAATGCAAAAAATCTGGACAAAGCCTAAAACAATGGAGGTACAAAGGTAACAAAATAGGGACAGATTTTAAATATTGCTCTGATAAACTTAGAAAGATGCTAGAATAACAGGATTTGTGTTAGCACACATTTTCTAAAGGATATGAAGTCTGAAACTGAAATATATGTCATTATTTGGTCATTTATAGTGATCTCAATCCTCCATGATTTGCCAGAAAAACACAGATTTTGTGAGGAACAGATCAAATATTTCAGGCAAAATCTGGGAATTCTGTGGACATCTGTACAGTTGAAAGGTATGATCTGATTTAAGATTCTGTAACATGCTTCTCAGCACAGTATCAGAAAGATCATAAAACATCTACAGCACTAATACTTCTCACCAGCAGTAACATTTGTGCAGCATGAAAAATGATGTTACAGCTAAGTTATCTCCAAGCCCATGACCTCATCTCTGCTACACTGTATCAATTATATAAATGATGTTACAGCTATGTTATCTCCAAGCCCATGACCTCATCTCTGCTGCACTGTATCAATTATATAAATGATGTTACAGCTATGTTATCTCCAAGCCCATGACCTCATCTCTGCTACACTGTATCAATTATATAAATGATGTTACAGCTAAGTTATCTCCAAGCCCATGACCTCATCTCTGCTACACTGTATCAATTATATAAATTATGTTACAGCTAAGTTATCTCCAAGCCCATGACCTCATCTCTGCTACACTGTATCAATTATATAAATTATGTTACAGCTATGTTATCTCCAAGCCCATGACCTCATCTCTGCTACACTGTATCAATTATATAAATGATGTTACAGCTATGTTATCTCCAAGCCCATGACCTCATCTCTGCTACACTGTATCAATTATATAAATGATGTTACAGCTAAGTTATCTCCAAGCCCATGACCTCATCTCTGCTACACTGTATCAGTTATATAAATTATGTTACAGCTAAGTTATCTCCAAGCCCATGACCTCATCTCTGCTACACTGTATCAATTATATAAATTATGTTACAGCTATGTTATCTCCAAGCCCATGACCTCATCTTTGCTACACTGCATCAATTATATAAATGATGTTACAGCTATGTTATCTCCAGGCCCATGACCTCATCTCTGCTACACTGTATCAATTATATAAATGATGTTACATCTATGTTATCTCCAAGCCCATGACCTCATTTCTGGTACACTGTATCAATTATATTATTATGTCAGCAACTAGAAAGGTAAAACAAATGGAAGTAGATGAATATCCAAATCTTATGACATCTACAAGGGTGAGTCACAAAGGTAAATTCTTGGACTTATTCAAGTCTCTCTCTTCCTAAATCCTTCTCTCATAAACTCTTCTGACAACATCATCTGCATACAAAATACATTGTTAATCAGAACAAAATAAGTAACATAAAGCAAAATGAAACACAACCAGGATATTGTTTAATAATTCTGCCACTTTTATTTCTCTCACAGTTTGCAATAATTTCAAGAAGTCTTTTTTGTTTGGTTTGGACAAGATGAAACTGTACATTCAGGAGATGAGTTGGTAACACTTTTGGACATTAAAGAACTCTTTCTGTTAACTGCCTTGAAAGCAAACACTGTACCAGAATTGAATGAGTCCATCAATATTAAATATATCTTCAAAAAAGCTGCCAAATCATATTCTATTTTCCTTCTGTACATATTTTAAAATATTAATATTGTAAAAATCCAAGAAAAAGTATGGTCCAAAACACAGCCAGAATAACAGCAACCAGTAGTTGATTTCACATAAAACAGGTAAGCACTTTCACAAGTAACAGACTCACTTCTTCAGACCTTGTACAAAAGTTAAAACATACTGCCTAATTTAAAATCACTTAGCTGCCAGTACACTGTGCTAGAATGATCACATGACCTGAGCTGATATAGCAATAACCCATGTCTGGGTGTGGGTAATGCTGGATTTACCTACGGTTGGTGTGGTTTGGTCACGAGGGCGTGTTTTAGACAAAACTTTTTCTTGGATTTTTACTTTATTTTGTTCAGTTTGGGCCATTTATCGTGGGAGTTGGAGTTTTTGCACTTTAAAATATTAATATTGCTTTTCTTATGATTGTATGTTCTGTGGCATGTGACCTTTGAGGAGGGCTTTTTGCATGCTCATTTTATTTTTTGTTCTGATAACGTTTTGTAATAAATATATATTCTTGATGGTTTAATTGCTTTTTTGTTAAAAGTGTGTAAACAAGGAATTAATAAGGAAATAATAAACAGATTAAATTAAATAAGGTCATGAATGCTGGGTATGAGTGGACATTAGTAATGTATTTATATCATGAACCAATGTGCTCTAGGGAAAAGAACTAATATAAAATCTGGGGAATGTTTAGGATACACATAAAAAAATCCAAGAATGTCTGTACATTGAGCTAACTGGAGAGCTTGGACTTTTCTTCTTTTAGAGCTAGCTGGTGGCCTGGAAGAAAGTATAAAATGTGTTTAGATGGGTGTATGTGTGAACAGTCCATTTGTTTAGGTACCTGGAGATGACATTTATATATGTATCTGTTTGTTTGTTTAACCGTTTGCTTGTTTGTTTTTATTTGTTAACTGGATGAGAGCAGTGATCCATATGGGGTTGTTTCAAGCTCATCCTGGAAGTAGTTACTCAATAATTACAAAATGCTACAGATTATAACACATTTATAAAACCATATATACGTTATATAATTCTCACTAGTTCCACTTGAGAGAGATGCGCTTACCTATTTAAACTGGGGGCTAGTCTCCATCTCAGCCATGTTTAGTAACAGATACCACCAACAACTCTGCATTACTACAGTTCCAGAACCTCACACTTATCTATGCTGAGGTAGCACAGAAATGCTTGCCTCCCAGATCTGCAGCATGTCCCAGAAATGTCTTATTCACTGGTGATGCCACTGTAGGACATACAGAAACACCACTTACTGGCTTGGTAATGGATGGCTGACAGCTACCTCTCTGGCACTAGGAGTAGGGATGTAATCGTTTAAATTCCATGTTGAAGGAGATGCAGAGAGACATTGTTGAGCTCTCTAGTCATGTCTTTGAGAAAGGCTAGGCTCTGATATTGAGCAGCATTCTCCCTTTACCAAGAATAATGTCTAATTTCAAGGATAAAATATCTGTCATTAATAATTAGTAACTAAATTGATGTCATTCTTGAAGGATCCTGTCTGTAACTGCATAGTTTGACTGTCACAGCTAGGTTTTACCTGGTTTTTACCCCACAGGCTTTCTTAACAAAAGTCAGCCCCAT